>NC_050475.1:21073494-21271857 GCF_013373865.1 Monomorium pharaonis | reverse complement strand
CTTTCAAAGCTATGAAAAGATTAACATTCTTATATATCTATTATGTATATTCCTATATAGGAATATATATGATGTATTAAAATTATATAAAATTAACTTATATCCCAATGGAAAAATACCCATAATAATTCAATGAATTCTTCATATTTTAAATTCAAAGATTTCTGAAAAAATACTCTAATTCTAAAGAGAGAGAAAATCTACAGATTTTCTTAACCCTTCTAAAAAGTATTACATTTGTATAAAAGAAAAAATCTGAGATTTAAAAGTTTTAACAAAAAATATACATTTTAAAAAGTTATTTGAAGAATTCAAAGAAAAATTTTCATTGAGGTTTTAATCTAAAGAGTTTATAGGATTCTTCGTGCATTTCGCATCTTCCGTCACCATGCTGTGGTATGATATAATCTTCGTATTTCATGATTTCGTTAACTCCTAACTGCTCATCCCGCGAAGCAATGGAATGTGTCAATGAGTGTGATCCTTTTAGTGTCAGGCTCATCCCTCGTGATAAGTGCACTCTTTCATTTGTCGGATGCTACCGGACGGTCAATTCAGCTGAAAGTAAAATATCAGAATTTAATGTTAAGATGCAATATTCATCAGGAACATGTGCAAATTAGCATAATTATCGTTTAAAGATAGGAATTAATCTTTCACGATTAGGCTTATTAAAGTTTTGCATCATGTGCTAAAAGTTATTAATATAAAATGTAAAAACTGTAATCTTTCTCCTCTCTCTCTTTCTCTCTCTTTCTCTCTCTCATCTTAAGACGTAATCAGCGGAGCCGATTTCTTTTGATGTAAATCGGAATAATTGCGAAATGTCGCGCGCGCGCGGCGATAAGAGGCGAGAGATGGCACGGGCGCTTGCGCCGCCGCCGCTCGTGAATCGCCGATGTTCCGACCGCCGCTCTGCGAGAGATGACTTAATTATCGCTGATACAGCGATAGCCTTGCGTCATGCTGCGGAGCGTGGATTTATGTTAACATTAACGACCGTTTCGAATTTACGACCTACGCAATTGCGTATTTATCGAAGCGCGATTTACGCATGTGAAAAACGCACGTCGCGCCGCAAACGCGCCACGCGCACCGCAAAAAGACGATGATCTTCGCCGCCACGTCCTTGATTTTTCGCCGATTCTTTCGACGATTTTTCTCGACGCGATATACGACGAAGAATCACGAGTGGAAGTTCGCGCGCGAGTCCAACAATATAATTGAGAGGAAAAAACTCGCTCACCTAATTAGCGGATACGCAGGATCCCCAATGTGTTTCGCTTTGATTGATACCAATTCGGTAGCAGCCTGGTCCACCGTGAAACGTTTTCGTCGGCCACTGTAAAGTTGCCAGTTTGTTAAACACAAATCCATACAATTATTTTACGTGCTACACTTATCTTTATAAAAATTATGACAGAAAAAAAAGTAAATTGCAATATATATTCTGTAAATTTCATACAGTAAAAAAAAATCACTTAAAAATTGCATAAGCTCAATTTTCACTCTTTAGGCGCGCGCGCGCGTATGTGTATGTGTATGTGAATTTTTACTCTCATTAAATCACTTGAAAAATTGCACATCAAGTTCAATTCTCAGTCTTTTAGAGTGACCGTTCGCTCTACAAGAGAGATTTAGAGTGTTATCATTAATACCAATGAATTTACTCTTATCATTTACTCTTATCGTTATTTCTATTTTTTTCTCCTTATATTTTTCTATATTATTATATGAATTATATGACTTTTTAAAAATTAATTGTAAATGCTTACATTCTCACTGGATCCAGTTGTCCTCGCGTCGCGTTTAGCGACCGCTTGCCATTGATTTTCGACAAAGTCACCAGCGTCTCCAGCTCGGCTCGCCTCTGATCCGACAGTCGTCGTTGTCGTCTACGAACACGCAATAACATCCAGTTACACGGATAGGCTCATTGCCATTGAAAAGAAAGAGGAAAAAAAAAAGAAAGAAATTTCGAGTCAACTCACGATTTGGCCGGAATCGATAGAGCTTCCTGCGCGACGAGCGGCGAGATCACTTCAGGGTCTGAGAAATCTTCTGACTTTGAGACATGTGACTTCAGCATGCTCAAGAGCGACCTATTACAAAATAGAAAGAACAAAAAATGAGATATCGAGCGAGAGAGAAACCCGGAAAAACGCCTTTTATTAAAAAAAAAAAGCGAATCATTGGACACGTCTCTTACGTTCTTCTTACGAAACGATCGCGGTACACTTGTATACGAAAAAAAAGGGCCCATTTTTACAACGCCCATCGCCAGCATGATGTAACAATGTTTAATACACTCATAATATTGTTCTGATGTAACATTCACGCAACGTACGTAAGAAAATTTCTTGAGAGAGAAAGAGAGAACCGAACCGGTCGGCTATTCGTCGTCATCGTCGTCGTCGTCGTCGTCGTCGTCGTCGTTAGCGACGAAAAGAAATTACAGGTGGCCGCGAGGCGCCACGATTTCCCGATTTTTCCCAATCGGTCGATCGATCGGTCAAGATTTTTGCACCGCGAGTGAAAAAGAAGCGAGAAAGATAATTTACCCGCCATCGTCGGTCGCCGCAGGACGTCCGCAGATGAGTCTCGGTAGCGCGAGTGCCACGAGGAGGAGAATGATGCTGGTCGCCATCGGCCACGGGTATCCCATTTTCAGCGCCGGTGTTTATGTTCTTTCCGTTTCACACGAGGACGAGCGAAATCTCTTGCGCGGGCCGAAGAGAGGAAGGCTTTCGTTTCTCGTCGTCTTCGAAGCGGGCAAACTCAAACGGGAGAGAGAGAGAGAGAGAGAGAAAGAGAAAGAGAGATCGTCAAAAGGTTCTCTGGTTCGTTGTGTGTAAACTATTAAGTCCGAGTGGCGAACGTCACCGCCATATATACGTAGGGATCCTTGTCCCCCTCCCCACGTGCGAGCATCAACGCTTTTGCACCCGCCTTTCGGTCGCTTCTTCGATCAAATTGCCTTGAACCGAATCATTCCGGATGCGAGGAAACTCCTCCGCCGGCTCTCGAAGGATCTCCCCCGCCGCCCCCGTGACGGGATTCGCATCGCGTTAATCGTCGTCGACACGCTTTTCAAAATTATTAATAATGCGATCGATTCGCCGCGGATCGAAGAGAGTCGCGTCGACATTTCGTTTCCGAAGTCTCTCCGCGTCGCGTCTTTTCTTTCTTTATCTCGCTCTTTTTATTATTATTATGTGTAATGCATTCTTGATAATGCACTTTTGGCAGGAGTGTCACGCCATAAGAGAAAAGAACGCCTTTTCTACGCGAAATGCGTTTTCCTTGTTCCGTCGGAAAGTCTGCGTGGTAATCGAGGACTTTCCAGTTCAGTCTGATATTCAGTTTCCTGCATCGTCTGCGACGCATATCCGACAATTTTTTTCTCTCTCTTTTTTTTTTAACGCAAAACGAGGAGTCAAAGTACAAGACTCTCGTGCAAAGTGCTCGTTCCTCGCAGCATGATTCGGCCGCGTTCGAGAAATTCGATGACAAATCCATAAATTCTCGTTGAGAAGCGAGCGGCACGCAACTTTGGTTGAATTTCGTAGAAGCGAGAAAATGAACTTTTGACCTCATTTTGATATAAAACTTTGATTGGGCATAGATAATATGAAGTGTAATAATTTATACGCCATGTCCGATGATTTACGACTGCTTATCCAAATTATGTTGTAACAACATTGTACCCGATAAAAAAAAGGTCTGTATATTATTAATATAGAAATATTTATAATTGCATACAAAACGTATTCACGTACAATTAAATAATTAATGCATTTGTACACAATTTTTATTTCCCCTGTACAATCTCTATCCGTAGATAAAAATACATTTACATTTTCGTTATATCCAGATGTGTGTTTTTTTTTTAATCGGGTGACGATTTCAAGCCAACAATTACAACACAATGTATTCTCAATGTAAATATTACGTTTACAACGCGAGCATAATGTCAACATTTCTATCGTCTCTCTCTTAGTCTATATTGCGATATTATGAAATCTCGTCAATGTGTGTTTAGTCGCCGCGTCTGAATTTTTGCTCTAATCACGGACTTTCGTTATACATCAATTAGACGCCATTAGATGAGTCGTGTGTCATATTACGAAATCACTCTACTGCCACGCTGAGCGTTACGACTGCAGATTTTTGCCTCTTACTTCCGGCATTAATCTCTTATTATATTTCGATCGTTAAACTTTATCGCGCGACGTAATACGGAAGCAAGGATGATGCGCGCGACGAACTTTAGAACATTATGCGCCTAACGATGATACATATCGCGCATATATATCATAATATTCCGTTGACTCGGCATTTTCTTCTCCTCAAGTGAGAATCGAGAATCAATGTATATCCGTATATGTAGATTCAAAATTGAAAGGCTTTCGACGACATTTTTTTTCCATCGCAATAATTCGTGCTGAAAATAGCGTTAGCACTGTCGAAAGCTTTCATACAACGTCAACGAAAAAACGACGTTCTTGCCTAACACCCGAGAATCGCGCGTAAACGAGAAGAAAGGGGCGTGCAAAAAGATATGTATGAATTTCATAACTCATTATGATAAACTTCATTGATTCGAAGCAACGACGACAACGACAACGATGACAACGAACGGACGTTTATGTTTTTTGTTTTGATCATTAATGAATCGGAAAGGAAAAAAACGATTGCGCGATCATTGGAGGCGTGATCAAACACATAGTTTTCGGTTAATACGTAATGTTACTAGATATGATACGTCGAACCGGATGATTCTACCGTTGCGAAACGCGCTTTGCGCCCACGCACATGAGTTTGTCAAATAACTTATCGTATATGCCAGATAACATCGGATGACAACACATCTGAGCATTAACTAAAAGTCAAGATCACACTGCGGTTTTAGCGGTTGCATCTCGTTCGCGGTGGATCGGGAGTAAGCTACTATTAGAAGCACCTGATTAATTCACATAAATTCCGGGAGATTTAACCAGTTTTCATACCATTCCGTTAGAAAGCGAACGAATCAAGATTCATCTAGAAATTACTAGATGAACGTGATTAATTACTTCCTATTAAATATATCTTATTCTTGATAACTTGATACTAAATTTATTTAAACTAAAACTTTAAGGCTTTAACAAATTTAAATTAGTTGAATAGAATTGGCTTAATAATATGTAATTGATTTAAAATAATTTAATTGCTCGTTTTCAACATAATTTATTTTAATTTTTTTAAAAAGATATCTAATAAATATATTACTAGACGTTTTATAGACCCAACTAAAATATGCTAATCAAATCTTTATACTTAAGCTTATCAAACTTTCTAGCTATAAAATATTGTTCAAGTCATGAGCCCTGAAAATAAATCGCCAAGATTTTTAAAACAGAAAATAAAAATTACTGAAATGTTGTGTATATTTTAGAATAATATTTTATACTTTTATAATATAGAAATATTACGAATTAAGATAATTAAACTTTACATGAATTTTTTATAATCTTAATGTTTTGATTACTTATTGAAATATGTTGAATTTTTACTGAAATCTTAATAAGATGACATTGAAAATGGATCGAGAAAGATGAGTTAAAAGACATTTTTATATGCGGTTCAGTAATATTTATATCTTATTGCTACAATCTTATTGGTACAATCAAAATAATGCAGTGTATACTTCTTTGTATCATTGCGATTACATTACGGTTTCCTGTTTACTACTTAAATCTCTCATTCCTATTTTACTCGAGGGCGTGCAAACAACTAAGTGGAATGACCGAATTTTCAAGTGGTTTGTAATTTTTGCTCGATGAACCTTCGCTCTTCGCAAGACGATAGAAATTAATCTTTTCTTTAGTAATACAGATATTAATTGCGCCACGTTGAATCACGTGTTGTTGCCCCTTCCCGCGTTACAAGTAGTACGAAGTGTAATTGGCCCGGCGGTCCCTCCCCGATAGGTCGGTACGAAGATTTGCTCTGCCAAATAAAGCCATTTCCATAATTTTCAATTGGCGTAAAATATTTGTGAACCGAGAAATATTTCGCCTATTGTATAATATTACGAATAAAAGCGTTGCGTATAATTTGCGTTTTCCTTCGCATTAAAAAAAAGATCAGCCATTTCTTAAAGATTTATCCACCCTCAATGGACATTTTAATCTTCGATAGATTTATATTATAACAATTGATTAAAGTCCAGTCTTTGTCTCTTGTTTTAATATAAAAAATTTACATTTGATTAAAATACAATGACGACAAGTAACAATCCGATTGCGTGTGTATCTATATACGCGATAGAGAAGTTCCATATATATTTTATTTACCGACAGAAAGGGTTTAATTCCACTGTGTCTTTGCAGAGGGAGTTATAATCTAATTTTTCATTAATTCCGATGGCTTAATTTCAAGCATTTCCGAATGTCTCCGTCTCACTGGGCTTCTTCGAAACATAACGATCGGTAATGTTCAGACTACGCTTCGTCTATGAAACGTTAGCCGTGAAAGTAAGCGGAATATGCAAAGAAAAACGAGAACACATTGCATGAATAATCGATTAATTCTTTTTATCGCATTCGCAATCGTATAAGTACATGCTTGTTGTGTACTACAAAACGAGATTTTATATAAGACTCAAGAATAATAAAAGAATAAAGCAATTATAAGGATTAATAAAGAATAATATTCAATAAAGCTTTTTATAGATATTTATAGATAAATGTAATATCTAATAATAGAATAATCTATAAAATTTAAAAATTTTTGCGTAATAGTTTGAAATGTAGTACATCTTTAAACAAGTATCTCCAATAATCAAAATTTGCAAAATAAATAAAAATTGTCAATCAAATCAAATTAGCAATTTACTGAATGTTTTAATCTCTCTCACTTTCTCTCTCCCCCTCTCTCTCTTCCTGTCTCATATTTCCTTGATTGAAGAGAGGTCCGTAATGTTCAGATAGCATTTCATTCATAAAACGCTGTCCACAAAAACAGATGGAATACATAATGAAACACAAGAATAAATTGCATGAATAATCGATTAATTCTTTTTATTGCATTCACAATCGCGTATACATGTTTATTCAAAGTAATCCGACGACGTGATTAGTAGATGAGATAAGAAACGTAAATGTCGGTATGTTTAATACAGCAAGAATCTCTTTAAAATAATCGATTTGCAAAATTCACGTCCTACACGGATAATCGTGCGTTAATGAATAAATAAATAAATAAATAGGTAAATAAATAAATAAATAAATAAATACGTATACAAATAAAACAGTAGGTATTACAATTAACGATAAGGGGTAAGGAACGTGGACTCGCGGTGGCGCGCAGGACGAGTCCCTCCAATTAATACTAGTAATACTTAAAAATAATCTTCAAAAATCAAACCTACAAAATAAATAAAATTTGCCTCGACTTGGCATTAGCAATTTACACGGATAGTGTTACGTCAAATCTCCTGCCGTCTTTCGATATCGCCATTGGGACAAATCCCACCGATAGGTCAATACGTTTAATTAATCTAACGTAAATCATCGTCCTTCTCTAACGTCGTTAGAGAAGAAGAAGAAGAAAAAAAAAACTAAATAAAACTCGTAAACGTACATTGGCCAACTCCGGAATGCAATACGTGCCGCTCGCATCGCGACGCAAGAACTTTAAGATCCACAATCTGTCAAACGTTAATCTTGGTCCTTCGCACGCAAAAGAAGACGCGGGACAGACATAATTTCGACGAATCGCCCGCACAAAATAATCACCTCAATTCAAAGGACACTCGTCAAATAAATTCGCAAGATTCTCTTGACGAACGTCGCTCGCAATAGCTTTAACTTTGAGCCGCGCTATCTTTGATCTATTCTTCGGAAGAAGAAATCCATCCGCGGACGGGCAGCACGAGCTGCTACAATTTCGCGTTGGATTCGGTCGATTGGCGGCGAAGCAAAAATTATACGACGCACTTGAGATTCATGTCGTAAGATTCAACGTTTCGAAAAAAGTGAGACTGCAAAAGTTCCCTCTCGTCTCTCTCTCTCTCTCTCTCTTTCTCTCCTTCTCTTTCTCTTCAAGGCCGTGAAGTACGTAACTATGATTACGCGAAAACAACCGACGCGATCGAGAAAAGCCGATTAGAATGATTTTGCACTTTCTTACGAAATTATCACCCGAGCGTATTTCGTATAATAATGTAACAGTCGGCCCGACTGATACCGACGCAATCGAGAAAAGCCAGTCGGAATGATCTTGCGCTTTCTCACGACAAGATCTCAAGCGCTTCGCGAACGACAGGCCGGCTGAATGCGAACGAAAGCAGCCAATCGAGCAAGTAAAACCGAAAATCCGCCGACGTATATCGAGAGCATATCTTGCGAATTGCACATTGTACACGAATACTAAGACGGCATTCACATGTAAAATACTGTTTTTTTTTCTCGTTAAGCCTCGAATACTTAAATGAAGAACGCAGTCTGGACACGATCGTGACCGTTTTCCCCCTCCCTCTTCCCCTCAAGGAGACGGCACTTTACACGGTAATTTGCCGCGCGCAATTCGTTATCTCCCGCTGTTGCCGTCCGAGACCTTTTCACGTCACGCGCGTAACGTTACGTTTCCTACACTGAGAAAAAGAAAGTTGTTCTAACAAAATTGTTCAACTTGATTAAATTTTTTCAATTCAAACATACCGACTTCAGATACTTAAGACACTAAAGTTTAAATATTTATATGTTTCACTTAAATGCATGATCTGAAGAAATTTAATTAGTTCAATTCTTTCACTTCAAGTATTTCTATGTAATTTATTACATAAGATGCGTCAAATAAATTTGAACCGCAGTTCAAGCGTCACGTTCAACTCAAATGCACAAATACTTGAACTGAAGAAATTTAATCAAGCTGACAAAATTTAGCCAAGCTGATTTCGATCAACTTCTTTTCTCAGTGTGCTCTCGTCGACAGTTAATTACTTATCTCTTAAGGCATATGTTCACAAAGAAATTAGAAGCTAGGACGGAGGCTAGTCCATAGTGGTGCGTTGTCGACGGATAACGGCTGAGAGATCAAACTAAATGCGTGTGTGTGTGTGTGTGTGTGTGTGTGTGTGTGTGTGTGTGTGTGTGTGTGTGTGTTGTGTGTGCGTGCTGAATGTGTTGCGTGTATCTTGTTTAATTGTTCTACTTTCTCCCTCCTCTCTTCCCTCTCCCTCTCTTTCTCTCGCACGCCATTTCTTCCCCCGTCGTCTCTCTTATGCCTCTCTTTCCTGACTTTCGCCTCATTCTCGAACGGCACCAAGCCTCCGAATTAAATCAACTGATAGTCCCTGTGCTCCTCCCGCGGATCCTCCTTCTGCAATTAGAAAAGGGAAAATGGAATTAGTCCCGATCTTGAGACGACAGATTCGCAATTACGCGAAGGCGACACCGGGCGCACCCTCGCAAACGCATTACTACGGCAACAAGTCTCTCGCTTGATCTACATGTATCCTGCATACACGCCTACGAAATGTGAGCGCAACAGCAGTTACGTCCCACGTTTTATTACACGAGAGATAAGGAAGTACGTAAAAAGGACGAGAAGAGCAGGAATTAGGTTGCAAGCTTCGCGAGTTGCGGAAACTCTTGTTCGACCGGAAGGCCGCTAATTATGCTCGGCAGTTCATTAGATCTCGCGGCACGACCGTCCCGTTCGATCCATCTTTCTTCTTTGTCGCAAAACTATCGTCCGAGCGGAGGCATGATAAACGAGCGGTCGCGGAGGAAACAGATGTACTCGAAAGCGTCTTGTCGCGAAATGCCACGTCCCCGAAAGCGCGTGTAGGAAGAAAGTTCGATAACGACGGCGATTCTATGTGCATGCTTATTATTGCGCGTGAGTAATCGTAGCTGCGACATTTGTGCGAAACAAGGGCGCGATAAGCGATTTGTGCGCATATATCACGCGCGCGTCGACATAAATCTTTGGCACTCACCCACGGTAAGGGACGAATCTGATCGGATCGGTCCGCAGTTGATTCCGCGGATTCTTGAGCAATAAGCAGCAGGAGATGCTGCAATTTTCGAAGATTGTCCGAGATGGATCTTCGCTTACGGCCTCTGTAACAGAATAGTGAAACGCCGGTCAAAAGGTTGGCCCGTTGAACGGAACGTAATCATTAATGATCTCATTATTATTAATCTTATAAGTCCAGACCTAATTAATAAAATTCTTAGATCGCAGTTGATATTTAGAAGTAAAGAAAAATTACTTCTTTCAAAAATCTAGACGGTTATTTATTCCGTTTGAAAAGGTAGATAGAATCATAGTCATTAGTTAAATTTTTATCAGTAAAAAAACAGAGGTTATTGACTTCTTGTATCTTTACTTTAAATCTCCCTTCTTATCTTCTATTAGATATCTTACTCCGTCACTGGCCAGATTTTTGAAAGAAGCAAATCTCCTTATGTAATGCTAAATTGCAATTAAAAAATGGATTAATAGATTTAATAGATTAACAAGGTCAGATTTAATTATGCAGACACTGTTAATCATTCTTTCTTCATATATTAATTGTATTTATATTACAACAAAACATCCTTTATCTCCTGCGTTTTAATAAAATTACTATCATTATTCTTAATAATAATTTCTTACAAATAACCTAAATATAAATGCAACAACATAATTCGAATTGTCACGATAATTTATATATGCCTCGATGATTCACAGATCGCTTTTATCAACATTGAATTTTTTTTTTGTTGGAAACTTACATGGAAAGAAATTTTGCTAAAATATCTCAAAATTTAGCTAAACACACAAACCTGAAATTAATTTTTGATTGCACTAACAACATCTTTTTGAGATCTGTATCTAAGATATTTAAATTTGTAGATTCCTTTGGCAAACTCATTCCAGATAAAGATAACGCGATCACGCTGAACATTTGCGCCAAAAGTAAAAGCGAGATAACGCCATCCGACGCAATAATCATGCAATAGTCATGCAATAATCATGCAATCACTGAGGGTCTGCCGAGTAGTAACACCCGGCGCGTTTTATCGGCAGCGAATATGGGTCTGTTACACGCGCGAAGACGCGCATAAATTACCTCCCCTGCCGAGAAGTGTGGCAATATCTGTCGTCGCATAATTTGTTTATCGAAGCTCAATTAATTGCCGCCTGGCGTCCGATAACGTCGTCGCCGAGAGATACGCGAAAAGGAGGTCTCGCTCGTAATAATAGGCGACTATTAATGAGAGGACAATTATCACGCTCGCAGGTCGCCGGGGTGTATTATTTTTAAATTTCAATTCCTCGCAGTATTGTTCCATCGCGTCCTCCTCCGCCACGTTGCCCCGATTGTTCCGGTACAAATTGCATTTCGGTTCCGAATGCGCACTCTTACTTTTTTTTTTTTTTACGATTGGCGAAAAATTTGCAATTCCCAACGGACGCGTAAAAATTCGTGGAAATTTCGTACAATTTCGTTTTCTCATGAAATTTTCACCGCGCGCCGCTGTGCGTCGCGCGACCCTGAACTATTTTATTTAGCACGCTCGCATGTATTATTTAGCATCATCCTCGCGCATTCTCTCGAATACCTTGGCTGTTACATATGCGATCGCGCAATAATCGAGGGAGAGCCAGAGTGTAGAAGGCTCGTGCTGCGCGGCGGCTTGTCGATCACCGAGAGGGAGAACAACGCGGCGCGAGGTGCCATATTCACGCCCCTTGTTAATTACGATGTCGGACATCGCTGACATCGTAAATATCGTCAATTAATTTACGGGCGGCAGCGGCGATGAGGACGATGCGGTGGCGCGATATCGCAACGCTCACAGGGCCTCCTTTTCACACAGAGAAAGGACGAGTGGGAACAACATCCGGATAGAAATTTATTCACCAAGCATTCAGCGAGAAGTAACCCAGTTAGAGAGCTCCATTTATGCGCCCGTTGCTTTCTTTCATCTCCCTCGTCCTCTTCGTTCGCGCCTCTTTCTTCTTTATTTCTCGTTTCCCTTCATCGGTAGCCCCGAACGCAATTATGTTATTCAGCGGGTGTCGTTGCATTACAATTTGTAAGGGTGTTTCGCGGAAACGTTTCGTTCGTTCCTTCTCTTTTTCTCTCCAATTCTTTTCGCTAAAATCGATAGCAACGAGCGTGAGCGTTCACCGATGTTGCACAGGAGATAGGGATTGTTACTAAACTGCCAGCCAAAAACTTTTTATCGCCGCTAACGTTTGTTACAAAGTTTCCCCGCGGCTTGAAATGTCCTTGTCCAAGAATATTCCGAGCTAAAGAATATTGAATGTTCAAAGCGCCATTCGTTTTCTTGCATTAATTTTTCAATATACCAGGTTTTGCGGGCAGCTCTTTTTATATCGTTAGAGCTTCTCTTCTCTTCTTATTTCTTCTCTTTTTTTTTATATAGTTCTTTAGCTAGCTACCATATAGTACGCGATCTATTTAAAGGCTCGAGGAAGAAGCAACAAGTGCAACCGTCGACGAGATCTCTAATGACGTCATATCGATGTAGAATATATTTTATCTATCGTTTACATTAAAAATTAGGCTTGTCGGCGATAAAGAGGGAAAAAATGTAACTGCGTTGCGATTTAATATCAAGAATATCTTTTGTATCGAGTATGCATAGCAACAATGCAGTGCATATATGCTTCGGAGAAGAATGACGGAATTCCCGGAGAGAAGTATCGCGCTTATCGTGATATGACTAACTTCTTCGCGATTACCATTTAATTCCCTTTTGAGTTACTCGCAATCGCGCGATAAAATTGCGACAAATCGGAGAACGTTCGACTTTTAACCCTGGAACTGTCCGTAGTGTATTTTTGGCCCGTTTAAATTACGATTACAAGAAAATTTTGTGCTTAGAAATGAATTTAAAATAAATTAATAATATAATTCTTATCGTGAAGCGTCATTAACTTTCTCGCAATTATTTCTGCCTCATTTAATCCCGTCCGTGTTACGACGGCGTGATGATTAAATTTGGTGAATTTCAATACGAACGAGTTTAATTTTAAAAAAGATTATTGGTCGCATTTTTCTTAATTTAGAAAAAATTTATGTGAGCGATTGTGCGCTTATAAAGGATATTTAACGAGCTATTAAAATTAATAGAATTAATAATGCGATTCTCATCGTGACAAGATAAACTTCTTAGCAATTGCGATTTAATTTTATCTGCTTTGCGATGACGCAGTTTAAATTAAATTTTAACGAATGAATGATTTTAAGACACTATCGATACGTGGAAAGAATGTTTGTGCGGAAGTACTTAAGAATTTAACTAGATACAGATTTGAAAATAATTTTATTCGACCATAAAAATAATTATGTAGAACGCTGAAGTATGATAATGCTGCAAAAAAGATTTTTTGACGTTGTAGCAATCAATTTGATCGTCCTGCATAATTATTTTCACGGTCCAGCAGAAAAATATTTTTCAATCTATGTCCAGTTAAATTTTTAAACTGTGTTCAGTTTAATTTTTGCAATATTTTTTTATCGAAAAAAATCTATTTTAAGAGAGCAAAAAATGCCACAGGTATTTTGCCGAAGGTAAAAAATATTGCAAAAATTAATGAAACAAACTTTATAAGTAAAAATTGATTTATTAGATTGTTACATGAACTTACGCGATAGCTGGATTTACTTTTCCGAATCCTACGGGAACCACGACGCCCTTCACATTTTGTAGCGCCAGAAGTGTCTCGAGCTCAGCGAGTCTTTGATCAGAAAGGCGTTTCGGCCGACTGCAAACAAATCAACAATTTTACGAAAATATTCTCATCGGAGTATCTTATTCTTAGATATCAGAACGGATAGAATGCGAGATTTTCTTTCGATGGCAAGACCGAAAGTTTTCACGAAAATTTTAATTTGTGTGGTCGCCTACAATCGATTACCGTTACAGTTTTAATCTCGATATACGGAAAAAAAAGAAAAGACCCGCTACTTCAATAACCGTGCTAATCTTGCAAGCGTACACGACGCAGATAGAGTGCGCGACAAAGCTTCGGCTATGTTCAACAAACACGTTATCATCGCATGCGAAGGTTTCAGAAAGGAAGTCGGTCACTTTATCCATGGATCGAGATCAAGATCGTTGGATTCGAATCTATTACACCGCATTAATTTCCATGACCCTGGGGAAAATTTTTCTTTGAAAGTTCTTTTAGAATTGATATATGATTTTATAACTTTGTAAAAGTATTTTTAGATTTTTTATACAAATTAGAACAGTTTTTAAAAATGAAAAAAAGTTTTTGCTGAGAAAATGTTGAGAAAAAGAGAAGAATTTTTTATGCATATAAATTCTGAAATATTCTAAGCTTTTTCACATTTTATAATTTCTGGAAAAAATTTATAAAATTTGCAGAAATTAAAAATATTTTTTAATCTTCATAAATATAAAATATGAAAAATCCTGAAAAATATAAAACATAATGAATACTTTCTGCATAAGGATTGCGCGATATATTCGTATTAAATTATTCGTACACAGTCGATCGCAGCTATTGCCCGATAACCATATTTAATAAAATCCTATTGTTTCAAATAAATCTAAATTTTACGTCAGAAACGGGATGATATTAACGGGACGTACGCAAAAGCGACGATTTGACGACATAGGAGTTAAATCAACGTCGAATTCGGACTTCGTTGATCTCGGAGAAAGCGGAGTGTCGCAATAATTTCGCGAATTGCCTCACGGCATTCGAATTACATATCTTCGAAAGAAGAAGATGCGATTGTTCAACAGCTGAATGCGTGATTCCCCTCGGGATTTTCCTAACTCAATAAGTTAGGATTTTTAATCTTCTTTCAATGCACAGAAAAAAATTAGTGTTAAATCTATAATTATTGTTTTATATATAAGCAGAAATATAAAATTCTTTAAAGAATTTTTTAATTTTAAACAGAAATAACTTGTTTTACATAAAGAATTTAGTTTCATTAAAAGAAATAT
This sequence comes from Monomorium pharaonis, assembly GCF_013373865.1. NCBI lineage: Eukaryota > Metazoa > Arthropoda > Insecta > Hymenoptera > Formicidae > Monomorium > Monomorium pharaonis. Next base: position 21,256,864 of record NC_050475.1, on the reverse strand, counting down.
TCTCATTATTCAATAAGAATTTTTATTTAAGAAGAAGAGATGTTAGATAAAAAAATAACAATCTTCAAACAAAAATTGGAATCTTTAATACTATTGTTATCAAAATAATCATGCATATTGTGCTGTTTAAATAATTATAATAATATTGAAATAGAAAAATATAATATTTTACTAAATTTAAAATTATTAGATTTTTTAAAGATTTTATATTCTTGCTTATATATGAGACAATAATTTTTGAATTAAAATTAATTTTTTTTCTGTATACTTGTGCTCATATACTTAAAAAAGATTGTTAATTGGATTAAACTTTTTAACTTGATTAAACGTTTTTAGTTTAAAGATTTACGTATTCAAGTTAAATAAAAGTGTAAATACTTGATTAAGCAATTAAAAAATTTAATTTAAAAAAATTTAGTCAAGTACACAACTTTTTTCTCGGCGTGATTTACTTTTTCTTCTACCATTATAAGAATGAAAACAGTTGTGAAACATCACGATACATTGCAAATCTTGGACAGCACTTGAATTGTAATTTGATTTTCTTGAGGCCATACCTCAGAAACCAATCGGCCGGCCTGGCGTATGCCGCTTCCGACAACAGGACCACGAGCAGGACGCACAGCATCGGCGCGCTGACCGATAGATTCATCTTCGCGTGCACTAAAGATGCTTATTCACAGACGAGATGAGCGAGAGAGCCGAAGTTCAATCGCCGACGTATATGAATCGTCACGAGAGTCTCTGCAAGAGTCTACTACTTGACACTTCGACTTGACACGCACTTGTTGCCTCTCCTCTCTCGATCTCTATGTATATCTCGATGAGATCTTCCTTCACGTCTTTTCTTTCACTGATATCGATGTTGCCAGATCGATATACGATCGCACGTCGCACCCGATCTTTCTTCCTACGTCGATTTTGCCTCCTGATGAACTGTAGCTAGTCTCGGCCGCATCGGGCATATATACCCGCGTTACCGCCCTCCCTACGCATCCCCACGCCGGCGAGATCGTCGTCTCCCCCCCCCCTCTCTTCCTCCGTTTCGTCGGTGCGGATCTACCCTCGCTTTTTTTACGCAATGTACATATACTCACGGCCCTCTTTCCTAAACTCCAGAATCTACTTTTTTCCCCTTTCCCTCTGGGCGAACACCACTGTCTGCAATCCCTTTTCTCCCTCCTTCTTCATCCCCCCGCTACGTGACACACGTCATATTTGAATATATCACGCAACACATGCCGCAAAGTTATGTCTTATCTCACTTGGCTCGGTAGGTTCCTCCTTCGCTCGATCGTAAAATCGACGATAAGCTGACGCCTTCTCGAATGTCGCAATTTGGTAATTAAAATTACACACGGACGATATAAGCGCGACAATATGCAAATCATACGATATTATTATAGAATAATGAGCGATCTCTCTCAATCGGAGTCTCGCCGGGATACGTCCGAGAGTGAGTTTCTAGAAATCGCCTTTTCCATATCGGGTCCGCGCGCTGATCCTCCGCTGTCCCTTTGCAGCCCGTAAAATTTGCCGGACTCGTGATTACCCAACTCGAAGCAATATCGTAGCGTAGTATACTTCGAAACTAATTACGATGCGTACTTAAAAACTTTAATTACCTTCTTTGTGTAATATATATACAAATTACGCGAATCTGCGTCACGCCGACTCGCGCACACCCACGTCGTACCTCAAGGAGGACAAAGGTCCATCGCGCTTGTAGGATTCCAGTTTTTCCAACTTTGTATGAGAGAGACGAATTAAACGTCTCAATAAAACGTCTCAATAATGAGATTTTTCTCACAAACGCGTACGAGAAAATGAAGAACGGTATAGTTTAATAAAAGCGATGAGGCTGTTCATACAGAAAAGAAATAAGCGCGAGATTGATTTTAGCGCTTCCTCAAAAATTATCACTTAATAAATGATAATTATCACTTATTATGCTCTCTTTTCTTGTTACTGCTGGATTTGAAATTTTATTGAAATGTGACTGACGACAGATTAACGCGATAACGTTAACGCGAGTACATTATTACTACCGTTCGCGGTGCATTGTATTCTAATTGCCCGTGTTCCGTCTTTTTGCTTTATCTCTCTCGGATGTTTGTTGTTATTAATTGTTGTTTTATCTCCTCATTATGCAATGAATAATGCTTTTCACTCGGAAAGACTGTACAAAGGATTGTAGAATTAACACAGGAGTGCATTTTTGTTATTCCATTTGTTTCAACATCCGGCTTGCATAATCGTACAATTTACTTAATTCAAAAATATTCGAACAATCGATCATTACATCATTTGTAAAGAGAATATTTATCAGTAAGTACTAATGCCATATTGATTCTGTAAATAATCCTCTTCAATGTATTTATTCTAATTGTTATTGTTTTCTTGTTACATAATGTATAATAACGCTGTTCTTGTACATTCTAATTAAGTAAATTTTTCGTTAAAAGTAAAATTAGTATTTACAAAATAGTAGATCCATAATCTACGAACCGTGTAATTTTTTGACGCGATTACCAATAAATTTCATTGCACTATTCACGGTTAAAGTTCAATACAGACATCACCTACGATTTTATGTATTTACTATTCCAAGGAGAGGAATACGTCGTAAACCTCGAGGACACCTGAAAGAGGTAAGTCAAACGCTTTTGTTGCACGTAGTTTGCTTCAAGCGTTACCGCTGACGTAAAAGTAAACTACACTCGGAGGGAAATACCTCGTCGATACTGAGAAATATGACAGACAGCTTGTGACAGCCTCATTCGTAATCTGCCGAAAATCTATTTGCAGACGCGCGGTTATCAACTTTGGCTACTCTTGATGACGGTCGAGCTATTTTCAATTCATATGTTAATATTACATATTTCCATTTCGCCGGATTGTCAGTTATCTAGATGATATTACACATTCGATCGTGAATTACGCAATGCGTTACACGTTGCGTAAAAGCGAATCAACGTTACGAGCGACGTCATAGTTCAAAGGACCGCGGAAGACTCTCTTGTACAGATATCCATTAAGACAAATTATACGGAAAGAAATGATGTGTCAACAATCAATGGCAGTTTAATTAAAAATAATCTTGTCAATTTAATATCTTGCTGATAATTTTTCTTACAATTTTTCGTATGTGGTAATTTTTTAGACTTTTTATACAAATTGGAGTATTCTTCAGAGGTCCTGAGAAAAGTTTACTTTTCTCTCTAGAATTTTTTAAATTTTATAAATTTAAAATTATATAAATTTTGAAATATTCTAAAATTTTATAAACTTCTCATTTTAATTACTTCCAAAAACAATTTATAAAATTCATGAAAATTTAAGGTATTTTTTTAATTTTCATAAATTTAAAATTTGTTAAAATATTATGAAATATAAAACTAGAGATATATTAATGAAACAAATACGTTTTAAAGAAAAATTTGCTTCATTAAGTATTGAATTAATAAAAGATTTTTAATTGGCTTAGCCGATGTTGTCAATAGATTTTTTCTGTCCATGTTCCACAATTTGAGCGAAAAAAGAAACGCGTGCGGAGATAAACACGCGCTTACATAAACTGGAGAACAAAAACTGTAGGATATATGTAATGATTCGAAACGGAGTACGTAATTCGTGAGCCCGTTTAATTTGTCTTATCGATTGGATTTAAATGCGTCGTTTTAAGCTCGTTAATTTCACGTGGAAAGTCTCACACGCTTGTTCGTGCGGATGCACTTGAAATTAGTACTGTTTTTGCAACGAGACGCGACGCGTCTGTCAGAGATAGCTGTTAACTCGCTTTGATGATTACGGGGCCGTCAAATTATTTCGCTTCCCGAATTCATCCGCCGCGGACCGGCGCGGCGACGGTCACCGCTTACACCTTATCACATTTATCGCCTGCAAATCGCAAATACCAGCGAGTGACGCACAAATTGACGGTCATTAAGCGCGCTGACGACCGCTTATCGCATGCACACACCACGATACATATGTATTTCACGCTAAAAATAAAGACCTCCAAATATTTCGCGCGAAAGTTCGATAATGCGACGGAAATTGCCCACGTCATCGTTTCATCACTTGCAGAGACTTCGATACCTACACTGTTCTGTAAGAGCTGCGGAATTTCCCAATGAGTTTCGATAGATTTTGTACCCGTACGTTCGTTAATCTCATTGTATTGGCATTTCCGATTTAATTGTCCGTTCGAAGAAAGATTCCAAAGGTTGGACTTTGCCTTTTTTAACCATATCATTTTGACTACCTTGGTGTCACTCATAATGATGGACGCGTAAATTCCCGCAGGGGTTACTTATTTGTGACGATTCCGTTTATCCGATTAGGAATATTTTTTACTAATTTTACAAATAGTTTTCAGGATATTAAATAAATAAATAAATATATATATATATACATATGTGTGTATATTATACCGAGACATTTTTTAATTTTACGGTGTGATTTTCACCCAAGTTCAAGTAGTTTTTATTATTAAAATTTTAATTGTTTAAATTTGTTTAAGTTAGATTACGTTGCAACTTGCAAATTAGAAAAAAAAATAAAAGAAATATTCTCAATTTTTTAAATAGCATTAATGTATAAGAAAAATACGAGTACTCTATAACATTAAATATGTTAAAGTTAAAATAATGCACTATTTTTATTAAACTCAATTCCGAAATCAATTAAAATTCACAATGTTATATACTATATATAATGTATTCTTTGTCGTTTTTAAAATACTACTACAATGACTGACACAGTAAGATGAAAATTCTCATATCTCTTTTTAATACTTTTATAATGTATTCAAACCATAAAATTTGTCACATCTTTCCTTTTTCTTCTCGCAGAAACATTTGCATTTATGATACTCTTTAATAATGTTTATATTTTTATCGAAACTTTGTAGCTGTTGTAATCCTGCGTTTAAAATACGTATTTTAATGAAAACAACAACGTCCAGTAATCGGGGAATTATACTTCTGTTCGAGATTTAATTGAAAGAAGACGGATTCGATCGGAAAGAAGAAAGAATTAATTGATTTCTTAATAGAGAAAAAGAGAGGGAGAGAGAGCGAAAGAAAAAGGAAGGCGTTCTATAAATAGACAGCTCGTAAATAATTTATTACGATAGCTTGAAGTATCAGCAAAGGGCTCTGTACAAAATATCTCTTTTCGTATCGTCTCATGTCGCGCGCCAAGCTTATCCGCTCTCTCGTCGCTTCTGGCGCGTCGCGTCGCAATAAGTAAGCAAGTAATTTATTTTCAATGCCCGACAAAACGAAGAGGAATCACGCAGCCGCCACCTGCGACGTACACTTGCACTTTGCCCAAATTCTCGTAAACATCTGCGTGATAATGCGGACGAGAGATAATACTAGCTCTATGACCTAGATTATCACCGTCGTAAATGCAGTTACTGTCAATCATTTTAGACCAAAGTCTCCCAATATCGGAGAAGAGCTATTACGCAACCCGACTTTTGTATAATACAACAAGCGTTTTCTATATATTTAAAATAAAATAAAATGCTCCCTCCCTCGTGCTTAACGAACGTGACAATAAACACTTGAATAGTTATGTAGAATCTTTTATCCGACTCTTTTACCTAGCGCTATCTGCCCTCGAGATAAACATAAAGAGAAACATTAATTATACAATATGCGACACCGCTAAAATTTTTTATCCTCTTTCCGCGGTTTCGCGAGATACTTTTGCGCGATACCGCCTCTGTTTGTGCGCACGTACATCGCACGCGCGTGTAGTCACGTATACGTATGATCAAATCGCAAGCTCCGATGTAGCTTGTGAACAACGCGCTCCCGATATTTCGGTAGCAAAAATTTGCGCAATGTTTGAAATTGTTTGGAAAACGCGAATCCTTCGAATAGCTTGTGGCATGCGCGAAAGTCTGCCATGCCTTATGCGGCGGAATTCGTAGAAATACTTATTAATAAAAGACGTGAAACATCGTTCCGGCACTCGGGAGGTCCGGTCTGTTCGAGGGATAAACGTAGGCGTAGCGTGTTGAAAGCATCCGAAAATATTGATATCTTCATATCAGCACGTGTACGTATATACAATTGTCTCTGCGCTACACTGTTTTATAGTTCCTGTCGAGTTTTTAATATTAATGACGTTTCTAACGTCAATAAAACGTCATTAAGACGACATTTGACGTCACCTTACTACTTAAGTAGTTATGTTTTATATCATTATACACGAAGAGAACTTTCACGTAAAATTTAATCTGAGAAACTATGGTATTCGTCGGACATCGCATTTTGAAGAATTTTACGTTATTTTGATTTATTAATATTTGTAATTTTAATTTTTATTAATTTTTATTAAAACAAAATGTCTTAAAACTTTTAAAAGGAAACCGTTTATTACAAAATACACGGATTTCTTGTATAACATTAGGTACAGGCTAACTCGTTGCAACAAGTTTCGACGTGTATAAGTTTGCACAAGGCTGCGTAAGCCTGCAAATAGTGAACGAAGAAATGGTGGAAGCGATAAAGTGATCGTTTAACAAGGAGCAAAAAGAGAGAAAATTAATTTGTTATAATTACAGTGATTACGAGTAGAAAGCGCAATGCGCAAGATTTTAAGAGGAAAAATAAAATGTAGCCTTTCTCAGGAAAGACAAACGGGGTAAACATTTTCGTTTGGAAATTCCAGAATGTATATCAATTTTCTTCGAAATCACTCATCCGATCGATTTCGAGTATTTTTTAGGAATATTATTTTGATCCAAGTTGATGGAGAGTCAATATCCGACTTTTGAGAAGCGAGATGCAAAATAAAGGTGTAAGGTTGAGAAACAAAATAAAATATAAAAGTACAAAATTAATATATAATATTCTAATTATTCTAATTATATATTAATTATATATACAATATATATGATATATATTATGTATATGTAGTGTGTTCGTATAATATAATTTGATTATTTAACGCACGTAATTCAATTCACTTAGTCAGCGATACGTGCAAAGTGGATTGTTGGATTTGATATTAGATAATGTAGAATCGCTGCGTAATCAACAAAAAAATTTCTATCACCTTAATGATAAGTTTGTCGATCGGAGGTGTGACGTATTATATAGCTGATGAAATGCGGAAATTATACTCACACGTAACTCATTCAGGCCAATTTGACCTATATCTCGATCCAAAAGAAAACTTTATCTTTTGATGATACAAAACCATAGATATTACTTATCTATATTATACTTATATATATATTTATTTGTTCTAACAACGACATAGCTTAACAATTGTCATGTTTTGTCGTTTGCAAAAAAAAAGAATTTTGATAAAAATTCGATATACTGAATAAAAAAGATTCATAATACCTTTATTCTTCTACAATGAGCCTACACGAAATTTAATGATTCAAAACGTTCAAAATAAAAAGCTTCGTTTTTTTATCATGTCGTTGTAACAAATAAACATATATGCAACAATGTAATTTCACTTTGTAACAAACGTTAGAGGAGAGAAAGCGAAAGAGAGAGAGAGAGAGAGAGAGAGAGAGAGAGCACGAGACGATTTAGTGCAACTTATTGAATTGTATCACGCGGAGATTTTATAGTAGATACAAAATGCCATACGATGCAAGTGTCTGATGCAACAGGTGCTAAGGCAAGAGAACTGTTTGCATTTGTCATTATTCGACGGTGTCGTCTCGAGCTATAAATATATATATATATATATATATATATATATATTTGTCACGCCGGCACGATCAATATTTTATCTGTAATCGATGAAAAAGAAGCATCGCGCAGCGCCTTCGGTGATCTATAATCTTTTCTATGTCACGTTGCCGATAAGAGTAGGAAATTTACGATATTCGTCTCGCCGCCAGGATGCCAGTGATTAAGCAATAAGGAATTAATCGAATGAAAAAAATCTCGTATCGACTCCCTCTCCTTTTGTGAAGTTATCAGACATCTTCGTATCGTTGTAAAATAAAAAAATGGACTATGCTTTGTTATGCTAAACGAGTAATGAACAAAGATAATTAAAACAATAATAAATTTGATATTAGACATTAATTTGAACCACAAAAAATAAGCGGAAATGTCATTTTTGGTCAAAACGGAACTTGTTGCTTAACCTGCAAAAGATTCTTGGGTCATTTTCATTCAAACGATTTCAACTACTGAGTGTTTTCTCCTCACACAAAACAATAAAAATGAAATATTAAAAATAAACTTTTGTTACAATCAACGATTGGGACATTTAGTTTATCTTTAATAAACTTTCCTGGTTTTTCTTCAAAGTTTCCTGAACCCATTAAAATGATTTAATGGGGCGCAGATAATCCAAAGATTCGGTTGACAGAAAACAACAGTTTGGTTTAAAAGTTAATAATATTTTCACATAAATTATTCAATATATTTTTAAATTCTTCAGACTGGGTGCCAATGTGGCTGGCAGACTTAAACACGATCATAAATTAAAGCTGGAAATTATATCTGATATTAATTTATTTGTCAATATTAATAACGATGTTATTTTAAAAAACTGTAAAAAAAATTTACTAAAAATATTTCCGCCAGATGTCAAATCTGGCGCTCCCTCATTCCCCGCGTGATGCATATCACATCAATTCGACTATTGGGAAATGTGGTAGTATTTTATTGATCGCTAATTAAAACAAATATAAAACGTAAATAAATGTTGTGTGCATATCTAAATTATTGCTGTCATATAATTAAAGATTAACAATATATTAGCTGATTAATACGCTCTCGCGATTTATTTGTCGTTTTCTCCCGCCGAGACACGTTTACGTGTCAACAACTTTTTTTGCTACTGCACTGTCGGGACGATTACAGGCTCGATGGAGTAATTCGAGAGATGGGACGAGGAAAAGAAAAGCGTATCCGTATCCGTAATAAGCACCCGACGACCGATGTCCGGCTCTTCGCGCATAGCGAAGGTGATTTCCTAAGCGATTCTCTCCGCGTCTCGCGGGAATGTCATTGTGCCACTTGCCAATGCTGATGAAATATGTACAAGTCTGGACCGACATACGAGCGTCGCGCGTATTGCGTATTAACGCAACGACCGTACGATTTAATGCACTTCAATGCCAAGTCGGGTAATAAAATTGATCGTCCACTTTTCGCTTAAGGAGACCGTTCGTTTAAGAGGCGCGACGCGATTTGGAGTCGCGTTTGGAAACTGACGCATGGTTTGTGCCGTCTGACTGTCTCGTTTCCCTTGCCCTTTCTGCTTTCTTATTTTACTCCGTTTTCTGTCGGCCGTGGTAAAAATTAACGAAATCCACAGGAGACAGGGGACATGGTAAAATAATGAATGAAGAAGCGTAAGGGCAGGAAGCATAGAGCACATTGTAGATCAGCTTTTAACGTAGAGCGTTTGTTTTGGTAAGTGAAGAAAAAGTGACATAAAAATACATCCGAAGGCTCGTTCCTTCACGGCGAGCTTCTTGCTGGCTGATAACGTACACATACCGCGTGTATTCGCGATATTGAGACGCAATGACGCGATACTTCTCTTCACTCGGCGATACGCGCCTCGTTAGCGAGACTTCCCATTACGTCATGGTACTTCTATACGCGTTCCCCACTCGAAAGTATCTAGACGATCCTATCGCTGCTTCGTAAAACGGCTTCCTCGATCCGCCTCACGGTGAAAAAGATTTTCCTAGAGCGTCTGTCAATTACACCTATATTTTTACGAAAAAGAATTTTAATTGTATTAAACTAAACAGAATGTTTCTTATAAATTTTTGGATGCTGGAAACGATCAATTTTTACCGGCATGTCTCAAGTTTTTGAAATAATTGAGTTTAATGTGGCAGAAATAACCATTTTGTGGTATTTGACATTTTTTTGTAAAAAGAATTTCGCTTGCAATCTTTTTTTATAAAAAACTTGAAAATGTCTTGAAATTCTAATCTTTAGAAATCACAAATTGTTCATCCCATATAAAATGCATACTTTAATTTTGATATCTTACTTTTCAGTAGTATTATAAGAGATTTAAATACAGAGTTTTGCTGAGATAACAAATTTTCCGTGTCTATAATGATGATGAAGTCATATATTTACAATTTCCACACAGTACGATTAATACACAATGTAATTAATTGTGATAGGTTAAATATATTACATAATATACGTACAGATGCTTTAAATCAAAATCTTTTTTTGTTTATATAAAAATTGCATGTAAATGTCTCACGCAAACGCGAGCTAGCGAGTGGAAATAGGAATGGCGGTGGAATAAAGATAAATTTCGTGTTTTCAATTAGACGCGCTAATAACCGCTCTATTTTTTCGCCATCGGCGAGCATTAGGTCGCGGCACGATAACCCGTTCTATTTTGGTGTTGAAATCGAGATGCACGAGAAACTCGGATTAGAGTCTCGTGCGAAAGTTGATTAGTAGACACAATGGCAAAAAAAATTGATAAGTGCATCCAATATTATCCCCGCGATAAGAGTGGCTGTTACATGAGTTTGCGAAACTCGCAAAAACTTTAAACACACACGTGTTTTATACAGAAAGAACAGTTTTACTGGAATATGTAAAATTAGACCGAATATATGGAAATGTCTGAAAATAATTATATTAAACCATCAAAATAATTAGACACAGTAAAAAATATTTACTACCTATTTATGTTAAAACCCTCCGGTCTTCATTAAAATTTTTGTATTGCCGTTTTGTTTGATAATCGGAATTTTAAAGTAATATTAATTTTTTTCACAAAAAAATCTCAAAATCGTAAAAAAAGTCCTTCCTCGCACATTAAACTTTAATTACATCGGAAACCTGACATGCTGACAAAATTTTGTTTGCGGCATCATTTACAGCATCCTAGAATATATAAAAAATATTTTATTTAGTGAAAGATAATAACAAAATATATTTTAGTGAAAGTGTTGTTTTTAAATAACATGAATCTCGCTAAATTTGTAAGAGCTTCGGCAAAACCGCATATACCTGCGGTATTGTGTAATGGAATAGGAAATTTCATACATGCGAATGCATAAGGAGAAAAGAAAAAAACGAATGATCGTTTTAATTGTATTTCTCTCTCTCTCTCTCTCTCTCTCTCTCTCTCTCTCTCTCTCTCTTTCTTTCTCACTGTTAACTCCTTCCTCTCCAAGTCCGACGTTCGGTCAAGCAACTCTTGAGATTTTCCCGCTCCACGCTTTCCCCCCGATTATAGCGGGAGGAGTGACGTCGCGCGCGATTAAAAATAGCCCGTAGTCCTCTCATTAATAGCGTTGCGCATCGGTTCATAGGATCGGAACGAAACTATGACGAAACCGTGGTGAGAGAATCTCATGCCGTTTCTGCGAAGCATCTTACGTGCGAAGCGATCACGCGAGCGTCAGCATCTCCGAGACGTGAAGAGCAGGAGAGAAGAATGTAAACGAAATGATGGATTATCGCATGGGGAAAAAGAGAGAGCGAGAAGGAGGAGGGAGAAAGGGATGGATGAGGGAGGGGAAGAAAGTAAAGGGAAAGAGAGAACGAATTTTACTGTCTCTCCGTAAGTGTTACAGGTGCGTCATTCCAATTTGGAACAAGTTAATCAGATGTTTTTGATCGATGCGCCCATGGCGCACTTACATCATCTCCATTTCCAAGCATTGACGTTCATCTGGAAACTCGGGGAGAGCAAGCGTCGCTCGTACCGAAGTGACGAAAGAGGAGAAAGGAAAAGTTAATCGGGCGACGTAAGATGAGAGCGAAAGTAACGAGGAAAGAGACATTCGGTAAAAGCTTAAGCCGTTACTCATACTGCGGATACGAGCGATCGAGCGCATGAAGATGAATGAAAAGATGATGTAATAAATTCAGAGAAATTAGCGTAGCGCGTTCGCACGAAGGTTTAGATCAAGGAGGAAAAAAAAAGAGCGACAGTGGGTGGAACAGAAGAACGTAAATCTCTGACAACATACAGAGATAATGCTACAATATGTTACAACCAGTTTCGGAGAACAATCGGTTCGCACTGACGTATTCGCGCCTCCATAATGATAATCAATTCGACGACCGCAATTTTTAGAATGAGAAGATAACACTCGACAGGATTTTCAGCACCGATTCGCGAGCGATTTAACTCTGGTTGCAATGAAGTTAACACTACAAATGCTTCGAAGCACTATTTAATTGATCAATTATTCAAATTCTTTGTTCTCGAGCAAATGCTTCGAAGTATTTGTTATGTCAAATTGACCGCATTCTCTGAGAAATAATTCTAGAAATCAGGGTTGTAGGTAATAACTAGTTAAGAAGTTAATAACCTTTAACTTGGTTTATTTCAAATAAACTGATTTTTAACTTTAACTAGTTATTTTTAAAATACAAACTTTACAACTTTTTTCAAAGCTAAACATTTTTTAAATTTTTTTAAATTAAAATCTACGTAAAAGAAAAAATTATAAAAGAAAAAAATGCTTTGCTATAAAATATATATTTCTTTATTCTATTTTATTTGAATTTCATTTACAAATAAAATATCAAATTTATATTGTAATTGTATATATTTTATTATTTAGAGCTAATTTTTAAAAATTATTCTAATTTACGATGTACTTTTAATTTAACTCAATGCGCAACTTTCAACTAAGTTAGTTTTTTATTCATATAACTTTCAATGTAATCATATTAATTTTATAAGCCATTAATTTTAGCTTAATGAAACTTTAGTTAAAAAATATACTAATTTACTCAACTCACTTAAAAGTATGCATACATACATTTTAATCTGTATTGTGAATATTATTAAATTTTAAAAATAATCGATAAAAAAGTAGTGAAACGAAGACAATGCATGGTAAGGGCGGTTATGCGAAGACACGTAAAGCGCGATGTGGGGGAGCTTGAATCAGCACGAAGGTCCATCACCTAAGGCCGCCAGGAATCCTTCGGATCACAGTAAGAAAATGCCGTCCTCACTGCTTGCCGAGGTTGACACGCGTCATTGAGTATAATGTGTTCATATACATGTAATTGTTACAAATGGAATTTACCATCAGCTTATGCACACACGATATCCTCGAAATGGCCGGATAGTCGCTCCGCTATGAAATCGCGAGCCCGAAATAATGCGGACCGTATAAATGGGAACGCGTTCTTGGAAAATCGTTCGCTGAAAGCGAGCTCGCCAGGTCTAACGTCATCTCGCTGCCTCGTCATCGACGACAGGAATCGCTTGAGAAGTCGAGGAATTCGAGAAAATTTAAAAAAATAATTTCTCGAGAAACGGAGCCGCGCAACGTGCGTGCATGTCACGCGCTCACAGCAGGATGCAGGATCCTATCTGATAACAATACAGTAAAGGTGAAGTATACAAAGGATACGATAGCTTTTTCACTTCGAGACGACTGAAGTAATACTTCAATTTCCGAATTCCGCCATAAAAGGACCTTTCTCGCAATATGGAAATGAGAAATAGCTCGGATTTCTTCCGCGGGAAGATAATGTTCGCGTCTCGACGTTTATCGAATACGCCCGCGCGGCCGCACGGGTGTATGAGTCACATTCCCTCGAGTTTTCAATATTGATTTCTCGATAAAGTCACACACATCGTTATCGTAACGTTATTGTTACGAATAATACACGCGACAGGTTCGGCTATCGAAATACAAACCTGTCGATTTTGTAGCCGACGCATAGCTGATATCGCAACATCACTGTCTCGCTTCACGCACTCCCGCGATTCGGAATGCGAGCGCGTGCATCTGCATGCACCCTAGAAGTGTGCGATTTGCATGATTATGCATTATAATCTTCCTTCCCAGAATTGCCGCGGACGTGACATGTATCGCATCGTGACTGTTTATCTTATATTTTGAATTATATATAATTTTGTATCATAAACATAATTTTGAATTATGCATCGCACAGGCTGCGTTTTATTACATCGTCAATACAAAGATATATTAAGTACTAAATTATACATCACGTTGCGATTCAAGAAAAAAAATCGCGGTGCTTACGATAAGTTGCAAAATCGTACATCTCTATCCTGCAAAGTCGATAATCGCGTGAAATAGATGTATAAGAATGTCGATGTATTCCGGCTGTCTACTTTTAAAAAGAGAACCATTATCGAGAAGTCACTTCCCAGAGCAACACAATTTATAGATATATTGGAGAACATTGTACAAAGAAAGCCACTTATCTCTATATTATTAAGTTTAATAACTTCTCAGCAGCGAATGAAAATAAAGTTGTGGAAGTAGAGTAAAACTATTCAATTATTTAATACACAACTTTTTAATTAAAATTAACTTTAATTTTTTATTTGATTTAGCTTCACATTTTATTTGTGAGTTAAGAAATGATTTTCTTCTATTCTCTTCACTTAGAAAACATTTCAACATCGGCGAAAAAGCATCAATTTGTCGGTTTAATGTAAAAATATTAATTCGAAATATAATAATTTTCTAACAAACATTATTTTTGTTGCACACATCATTATAAATTATATATTTCATGCATCTTTAACAAAACTTTTGATTTCAAAATTCGGATATTTACAATCAGAATTTTTTGTCGTTGACAGTTAGAAAAAAAACCTAAGAAGCCTGAAGTTTTTAAATTTCGATAATTTTAAATTATTGTAGAGCAAACAATCTTAATTTTAATTGCAATAAAATTTTTTCAACACATATTGCAATTATAATATGCTAAATTATAAAAAGCAAATTACGATTATCCGTGTTCTACAATAAAATTACAGCATGCAAACTGCATAAGTTGTTAATAATAAACTAAGCGGTTAACATACATAATTTATATGAATAAATAAAATTTAAAAAAAAAGTTCACCGTTATCTGTAAAACGATACATGTACCATAATAGTCATCAAATTCAAACAGATGGTCTTGAATCTCTTGGCACAATCGAAACAATATCATAGATACAGACTAAAACAAAAATATTAATTTTTTCAAAAATTTTTTTATTAATAAATTAGTTAGATAACACATCGTTTATCTTGAAACATTTCATTATATAAAGACACCATGGATTTAAACTTTATTTTAAAGGTGATCGAAAATAATTTTTTGAGGTAGTCTTTCATTCAAAAGCAAGAGAAGACTACTCTAAAATATCTCGCGGAGAATTTTCTCTCCATGCGTGCCTTTCGCACGCGTGTTTTCCTTCGGTTTTTGTTCGTCGAGTGACGTTGGTCTATTGTGCCATAGGCGTTAAGTTAAAAAAACACGAATCGCCATTGTTTTCAAATAATCTCCATCGAAATGCCCAGGCGGCTGACCAAAAGTAGATACCAAGTAAACGATAAAATTATCTACATGTATCGCGAATTTCGAAACATCTCGTTATTTTCCGAATTTTTCTAAAGCGCTATTTATCATGATTTATTCATGTTTGCCTAAAGTCATCAATTAATAAAAAACAGGTTGAAAACCGATCCTACGGTTAGAGTTTCCACGACGTGTAGAGGCTCAAACCTTGACGAAACATGTGTGGACTGCAACGTAATATATTTATTATGGATGAATGATTTTGTAATCAATAAGACTGTATCCATCAAACTAGAACTGGTTAGAGTGATTTTGTTGTAAAATATCCGCAGGTAAGTTAGTGGAGAAATAAATATGCAAAGCTGATAAGGAACAAAAATACAAAAATATCTCTGGTTTGTGGAGAATTTGAACATGTTGAAATCTAAAATGAAATATGAGATACGTATTTTTTTATATTTGCCTATAACAAACTTTCAGAAGGAATAACACCTCTTCAAAAAAATAAGTTTTTTCTTTTCAGAGCGAAGCTATGGTTTCGATGTGGTTACGATGAATTACTTTACAATGATGTGTTTACAGATTTAAAAAAAAGGTTATAATTTTTTATATACTCTTCATATCACTCATTTTTTTGTGATTCGAAAAATTGTTTTCGTCCAAATAAAAAAATACTTTGTACAGAATGCTAATCATATATAACAAAATAATATTCAAAAATGCAAATAAATAGAACAAATAGGCAAAAAGATTTCCATACACATGCTATTCTATCTTTCTCAATACACTACACGTTCTTTTTGCATTTTTTCTTTTTGTACTTTTTCGTAAAACAAGTAAAATAAAAAATCCCCAAAATCATCAATAGTATATAATGTTAAAATATTTTATTATAATTATAATAATATATAATTATAATAATATGATATTCAATAAGACAAGATGTTTTGGCTTATTGAGCCTTCTCTCTTTTTTAGAATTATACAAATAATATAAATAAATATTAAAAGTATAACGTGCATATTTACGCAAGACACAAAACATAGTAATCATAGAAATACATGTAATACATCACATTTATAAATCGGGGATTATACAACATATAAGTAAGTAAATATGTCAATGATGAAATCCAAAAAAGATAAAAATATAGATGCCAAAAAGTAAAAAAAAATTAACTGATTTATTGTCACGTGAATTAAGTCAGAGATGTTGAAATCAATAGAATTATGGCGCAATTATATTTTAAAATGCAATATCTAATAATAAATGTTATTCCAAGGAAGCAGTTTAAAAATACTGTCCCGAAATTATAATCAGTACAATTGGTCAAGTATATTATTACAAAAGGTTATTTAGAAAATATCCAAAAATTCTATTAAAAACTTATCTAAAAATTATTTGTATAAAAATAAATATGCTATTGGTGCATTTACTCAGAAATTATATGCAAAGTTCCATAAAACAAGTTTAAAATTATTTAAAAAACAAAGAAATCATAGCAAAAACTTGGCCCGCGTTGCATTAATTGCATCCTTATAAATATTGCATGTATTTTTTAGATACAATTTTTATCTTTATTTTCTTGTGTTATGTTTTACAACAATAAATAATTTCCAAAACATTGATGGACCATTGTATTCTGATACCATCCAGATGCATAGCAAGTTTTTGCTTATACTCATTTTTATACAAATAATTTTTAATACACCTCTGACTCAACCTGTGTACGTGATAACAAATCAGTCATGAATTGCTATTAGATTTTTATTACGATTTTAGTTTGTGAGATATTTTTATCAAAAGTTCGTTTGACATATGAATTCTAGATAAGCATAGTAGCGCCACGACATTTGCGCAGTGATTCAATCGCGTCATACTGTCAGTCGATCTTTTTCTTATATACTTGACGCTACTGCATCGTTTCACAAGTACAATTGTGTTACCCAAATAAAATATAATTGTTTTTCACCCTCACTCATACACACACACACAGACACACACACATGCACGCACGTATGTACATATTACAGATAAGCATATTGTGCAATGCAGACATAATGTTTCGCAACTTTTATAAAATATTTTACTTTTTAAACATGTCAAAGTAGAAGGCCTACACGGTCTATATCGGATCTTGGCGACGAACATAATTTTTCTATTAATGTAACATTCTTAACTCATATAAACTGCACGTCGACAGGTTTCGTCAGTCTTGAAACATTTACTAAGCTAAATATCGATGCTTACGAGCATCTTAAAATCCCCCTGAAAACGGCTGAGATATTATTTTTGCAATAAATTTGTTTACAGTTGTCGGAGAAGGGAAGATTTTAAGATGCTCGTAAGCATCGATATTTAAAAATAATACGATAAACAGGTCAATATATCGAGCCAAGACAAATTTTCTTAATACATTATAATTTATTAAATAAATATTATGTAATTATAAACGCGACTAATAACACTGTGTTGAAAATGTTCAATTTTGAAATGTTTCGACTATACTTAGTTCTCTTCAGTCATAAGAAATTATCAATATGTATGAACTTAAACGTAAATAAAATAATGGACACGAAAACATAATTAAACAGTTGAAAAAGATGACCATAAAACAGTGCATTTTGTATTAAATTTGTATTGTAATAAGTAAAAAAGATTACACGTTTTCCATCTTATTTCGTTTTTAATCTTATAGATTTAATTTAATATGAAAACCAACTCACGAAAAAATTTCATTATTTTTCATTTTATTATTTGTTTAATTGTATTATTTATTAGTTCACGTTTTTACTTATTATGACACATTTAATACAAAATGCGCTGTTTTATGGTCATCTTTTTCAACTGTTTAATTATATTTTCATGTCCATTATTTCATTTATGTTTAAGTTCATACATATTGATAATTTGTTATGACCATAGAGATATAAGAATAAAGTACGTAAGGAAGCCGAAAAAGCGATAGAGGAATAAAAAGAGAGCAGAATATAAAGGTCCCTCCATCCTTGTTTAATCTGCATGTGCTAGTGTACTGTTTTGAAGTTAGACAAAGACAGAGAGGGCCTTTATTCTAGCTTTCTCTTTCTATTTCTTTATCGCAGCCACTTATATGCTAGTATATAACTCACGCGCTCTATTCTTATATCTCTATGATTATGACTGAAGAGGACTAAATATAGTCGAAACGTTTCGAAATTGAACATTTTTCAGCACAGTGTTATTAGTTGCATTTATAATTATATAATGTTTATTTAATAAATTATAATGTATTAGAAAAATTTGTCTTGGCTCGATATATTAACCTGTTTATCGTATTATTTTTGCTTAGCATTAACGAGCTCTTTATATTTGTTTGCATCAATATTTAGCCTAGTAACTGTGTTTCAAAATTAACAAAACCTGTTGGAGCGCAACTTATATGAACTAAGAATATTAAATTAATAAAAAAATTATACTCATCGCTAAGATCCAATGCAGACTATATAGGGCCTTTTACTTCGGTGATATGTTTAAAACATTTATCGGTCGGAGAATTAATGTTTGTAAACATCGCCTGAAAAAATGTTTTTTAAAGCTACGCTGGTTATTGTGAAGAATAATTTAAAATATTTTTGAGAAACCTCTGAAAAAATTCTTTAAATTATTTAAATTTGTAATAAGTTATTTTTCAAGGAGAAGAACGATAACAATAACGAGTTAATTTTTTATAAAGAAACTTTTCCAACCTCAGAAATATATTGTGTACGTTTTCAAGCGCGCATGTCGCTTTTAACACACTTTTTCTCCTTTTCTTGATCTTATTACAAAATACCTTTTTCACTTAAAAATAAGACTTATAAGTCTTCGAATTCTTTAATATGCTATACTAAATACAATTGTCTTACATCATAGGGTAAAATAATAGGAAAGCATAGTGTCTTGCGTGCTACATTAGCTAATAATAATTTAAAATAATCTTAAATTAATAATTTAATAACTGTATTCATAAAATAATATTTATTATTTTATATTAAAAAATATATAAAATAAATTTGGGCGCATAAACAAATTTGATGAACAATATTAACAGAAAATGTTTAGTTGTATTATGCACACATACAATTTTTACATATATTAGCGAAAGTATTTTTTTACAACTCGCAGATTATGCGGTTGTTGTTTTGCGCGGCTGCCGTGACAGATTTGATAGAATTAAAAAAAAGGATAATTTTTAATCGTAACCGATATGCAAAATTGTTATTTCTTTCGCGCACATATATTAGGATAAAATGCATTTTTCGTCTCGGCCCGGTGATGCAACCGTGATTTCGCGCCGCTGACCTGACAGATTCGAGAATTAATATTACCGGTGGTAGTAGGGATGGGTTCTCAACGGTGCAAAAGAATATTATAAGGTGGGCACATGCGGGGCCCATGGCTCAGTTGCGGAAGTTGCAGTGGTGGCGACGCACGCGGGTCGAGATATACGCGGTTTTACGACACAGGCGGTTCTCTACGTATCTTTGTACATAAATACATATACAGGCGGGGTCCGCGCAGCAGGTAAGTCGAATTAAAGTGCATTGCATATTGCGTAAACGCGACCGAGGAAAGTTCTTCCGTGTTTGCACCGGCGACGGCGACGACGGCAGCGGCGGTTGCATAATACTTTCATTCGCGATGCAGTGAGATACAGAGGAAAGTGTGTGTGTCCCTTTCGCCGTCTCCGTCTCCCGCTCCCTCATCTCCCTCTTGTGCATTCTCGCTGTCGCGAGAAATGCATTTCTCGCGACCGCGAGCCGCGAGAATGCAGGCGCACCCGACAGGTATTTTCCACCTTCTCGCTCTTCCCCCTGCGCCCGCGAGGAGGGAAGAGTACGCCCGGGCAACCTCGCCGAGAGATTCATTTTCAGCACATCGCGGTCATTCGATTCCGCGCGCGTCGATGACGGATCGTCGTCGTCGTCGCGCGAATGTAGATTACAAAACACCGTCGACCGGACGGATAAAATCGTTTTCCCATGACGGAGGCGAGCGCGAGCGGCGGATGTTGTCGGAAAATAACTTCCGCGCGCGTACACAGCGCGGAGGGCTCGCATTGCGAATCGAATTTACGGCAACAGCTGGCTCCGGCAGATTTAATTACCGCTTGCGTTAAATACACCGCCGTGACGACGACGCCGTGTTTAACGTGTTAAGCGAATTGCGCTTCCTTGAAGCGACCTCGGCGTCCGCGCGGTCGCCTTCATCGTTCGTTCGCGATCCGGGGGTATTTTTCATCCCCCCCCGATGGTGTCCCTCTTCGTTGTCAACGACATACGTTAGAGACTTTTACTCGTTCGAAATTCTGATTGGTTCCAGCATACCTGGACGTTTTATATCCGATTCAGCGGTAAACAGTAATTACATTACTGGTGAGCAGCAGTGGTCCGAACGATTTCGTTTCCTCCACTTGCAATGCCTGTGCAATTGACGTTGCGTTCACCGGGAGAGAAAAGTATTCGGGACTCGTGAGATCGTAATTATTTTTCAACATTCAATTATAGTCGCAAATACTTTTCTCTCCGGCTGTTAGACTCCGGCGGATATTCGTTAACTTTTTCTTTAAAAAAAATGTATAAATGGAAAGAGAGCTCCAGGTTTCTTCGTTATGCTTTGTTTGCTCTCATTTCTTTTATTTATTCCTCTAATTTCCAATTTAGATAATAGATTCAGAACGTCACTTACATCTTTTTCACAAGTATTTCTAGAACTATTACACGAAAAGAATGGTATTGCTAATACATTTTAAAATTCAGCTACAGATTTAAAAATGAAAAGAATGGATAAAATAAACTGATTTTGGTTCCCGGAGCAAGTAAAAATCATTATCTTTTTGTCACTTTAAATCTGTTGAATCTTTTGAATCTGATTTTTTAAAAATGTTTTTATTTGTCGGGAAAGTAATAAAATCAGCACATGAAGCTGTCAAACATTTAATAATATAAATCTTTATCGTTAAGCTCTACAAACATATATCACGTTATTATTCTCATCTCTTATAATTCTTTAATTATTTATATGCGCTTTACAGAGAAAAATTACTAATATTTAAAAATAAAGCATTATCGATAGAAACTTGATTTAACATCTGTTAGAGACTTGCTTTTTATATTCAATTCAAAAATCTATTTTATACAAAATTGATTTCTGAATCAATTTTGAATCGGTAAAAAAAATTGTGTTAAAAAGAATTGTGTGAAAAATCGATTCAACGTTATTAAAAATATTACATTGAGATTTCAAAGAAAATCAACTCGTTGTCAAAATCGAACATCCCTCTGATCAGGTTAGCCATCCCCGCGGAGCGAAACCGCTCGATCGCCGCGAGCAACGTGATCTGTGCGGACGACGATGAAGCACCCTGAAACGCGTACCGATCGATTTTTCGGCCTCGGTCGGCTTTCAACCCCCATCGGCGTACAACCCCCTCACGCATGTGTGCCACGCCGTCACGGGTATTATTCCCCCACGCACGTGTTTTTCCGGCCGACGAGAGACGTGCGGCGGTAGCGCGCGCACGATGTGCACGGTAGTCGCGTGAGTGCCGCGACACACGGAGTGTGACGCGGACAGCTGCAACGGCGGCGACGACAACGACGACGACGTCGATGCCGACGAGGGCCTCCTCCCCAGGCCACACCAGTGCGTCTCGCCCCTTTCCCCAGGACGGTTCGCTTTCGGCGCGCGAGGGAGGCGAGGTGGTCGATCGAGAGCCCGACGAGCGTGGCGCGACGCGACCGCGACGGAGGATCCGGCAGAGGATACGAACCTCCCTCTTCGGCACCCCCGGTAAGTCCAGTCATCCTTTCGGACATGACAACGTATACGATTCTCGTCACGAAGGAAATTAGGCGTCCCGACAGCGTCGCCCGTTTTTTTTTTCTGCCAGTGCACAGTGTCGAGGCTCATACGCGTCGAGATGCGCGCTCATTCGCTCGCCTTCGCGACCCCGAAACCACGAGGCTGGACGGAAAGCGGAAGAGAGACAGAACATGAGGGAACGACGAGAAACCACGGGGCGTCGCGCGGACTAACCCGTTTTCAGAAACCGTTAGCCGTTAACATACATAAACGCGAAACGAGTCGGTATGCACTCGCCGCGTGAAGTCGGTGCACTTGCAGCCGAAATGCGCGTGCTCCAATTTTACGCAACAGTTTCTACTGTCGGTGCAGTCCGCTATCTGTCACGGAGGGAACGGTTTTGACGTATCTAAAGATTTTGCTGGAGATGCAGATCTAAAAAAAGTAGTTAGGTTAGACCAAATAATTTGACGTTGGACCCGCAAACTGGTTACTAGAATGTCTAAACTTTTTTGCAGAAAACTTTTTCTACCATTAACCGCGTAATATTATTTTAAGAAACTTTAAATAAAATTTTTTTTTCCTTATGGTAAATTGATAATTTAAATTGTCGATTATGCAAAGAAGATTTTTCCAAAATGTTTAAACATTTAGTTAGATCTGAATATGGGGAAAAAATTTAATCTGATATATAGATTCAACTATTCAACCGTTCAACTATTATCAAGCGCTAAGATCCACTCCGAAAAATGGCATTACCTGTTATTTCTTGTTATCATTCATACTTGATTTAATGTTCGACTTATTAAATAAGTGTAGCATAGATGCTATCGAACTAGTTGTTGGAATTTCAAAACTCTTTGCAGCTTTATCATCACGCTTGAACGTCTTACATGATCATTTTAATGGTCGAAAATAAAATTGTTCTCAGATTTGTATCTGGCCTAATTTTTATGTACTTCAGGAAAATCGTTCTTTCCGTGCGGAACAGCAATATTCGTGACCACAAAAGTACCCGTAAAAAAACTTACACAGCTCTTTTAAACTACCGTCACGAATCCATGGCCATTACTCCGTACACAGTTATCGATAGTTGTCAGTTTGATAACTGTCGTTGCGCATATATTTTCATATATCAAAATACGTGCGCAACAACACTTATCGAATCGACAACTATCGGTAACCGTGTACGGAATAGCAATCCATGTCCTCTTATCATTTTTGTTTGAAGTTTCTGTGTTGCGCTCTGATTGTGCTCCAATTTCTATTTCCCACGACCAGCGCGCTTTATCGACGTTCTCGATCAAAGAAACGGCGCGATTGCTCACGGGAGCAAAAATATTCCATCGCGAATTTCAGCTTTCTTGCGCTGTGTCAAATGATTCGAGAATCCCGTTGCATTTTATGGATGCTCATGAGACCGCGATAAGATAAGAACGGAATAAAAGATTGACAGTAGACACGTGGCCTCGGCGCGCTGAATCGACGAACCGAATTGAAATTATTGTTTACTTTATTACTGACGTTGTAAAGTGTAATTGCATATGGACACGCTTTCGCGATTATGCGATAAAAAAAGAAGCCACCACTCTGCGGAATTAGTTTCGCGGAACGCATGAGAAATTATATTACACTTCGCGAGTGTAAGAGAAATTATTCCTGATTTTTGTCAAATAGAGGAAAAAAGGGAGAGAGAAAGAGAGAGAGAGAGAGAGAGAGAGAGAGAGAGAGAGAGAGAGAGAGACAAAGAAAAAAAACGATACATCCGCAGTCTTTTATTTACGTCGTTCAAGCGAAGCAATTTCTACGTCGTTCTTGAATTCCGTCGCATTAGTTCTAATCTCCATAGGCAAGATTTACACTAGCATTTACGCACATACGTATAGGCGAAAAGTGTAACTTCTGGCATGGTTGGCCGATCGATGTTTGGAGCGTATAGGTCGATCGATCGCTCTCCAAGTTGTACATCACGTGCGATTTCACGGCGAGACCGCTTGCGTTGACCCTTCAAATAAAAGGCGTATATCCGTGCCCTCAAACGGTCGGATTTGTAAGAAGTGTGTGTTCGTACTCTACAAAATCGACAATCTAAAAGTTACCGATCTACTACACGGAAAGAACAAAAATATAGACAAATTATATGGACGCTTCTTAGTATAATAATAATGCTGTAAAAAAAGTTTTAGCGGTCAATTTGAGTATCCAGTGTATGTATTTAGATGGCCGAACATAACTATTTTTAGATCTATTTTTATCTAGCTAAATGTTTAACACTTCAGCCTTTTTAAAACATTACCTATAACTTTTTACACCGTTTTTTAAAAACATTATTTTAAAATTTTTTCTCATTAATACTTAACTAGTTAATAACTCCATTTTAAATAATGTATCTAAATACTTTAATTAACGAAATAAAATTTTCTCTTCATACTTTAAAATTATTTTTATTCTATAAAATTATTCTTCTCCTTTGTTGACTGTAAAAACAATTGATAATATCAGCGTTTTTATCTCCACTTCAATCAACTAATCGATGAAGTGATAACGATAATTCACAAAATTCTACTCAGTAATTTTGAACATAAGGGACATTTGTTAATAAAGCTTGACCCGCTTTTCCATCAATTTCACTAGTCTTTCTATTTCATTTATTTTAATTTTTTTACAGTTACTCTTATTAATTTTTATAAGTCAATGTATTATCTGTTGCTCATAGGTTTGGAATACTTTATAATTATTAAATTAGTTAAATTTAACTTTGACAATTAAAAGCACAATTGAAAGCTATAATAATACGTTTTAATAAAACCTGTAAAACATATCAAAGTTTAAAAGTTTTCAGCCTAATCTCTCTCTCTCTCTCTCTCTCTCTCTCTCTGTTATAACGAAGCAATTATATTATATATCCACAAACGACAACTAACTGCTCCGTTATATTCTTCTATCATTTGTTAGAGATAAAAAGAAAATCTGTAGAGTTCAATATGATTCAAGAATTTTATCCATATGTCATAAACAGCAAAAATACCATTAGAAATTTATATTATTATCAGAGTAATCACATACGCGAAGATAACGTTACACATTATGTCAAATCTTTCATATTTAATCCGAGAATATTTTCGGTCTTAATCGTCAATAATTAAAACGAATTAAATTAAATTATAAATATAATGTATAAATTATAAATTATTTAAATATTTAATTTCTAAAATTCAAGCTGTTTCTTTTAAAACGGTCGTTTTGTTTTAATAACTATATTAGCGATATAACTTTTTAAACATATCCCGGACATGAGAGGAAATAAATGATATAAGAATAGGATGTATTTTTATTTACGTATTAACAACCATCGTCTAGACGGTGAATTTGATAATGTACGACACAAGGTCATTAAAGATAATTCAGGCTTTGAAAAACACAAGTATATTATCATTCTTCAGTTTTCAAGTTACATTATTTTTCAAGCACACGTGTATGTGCGATGCACGTAAATTACACGAAGTTTTAACAAGTGCATGCCATCGGCTTGTAATTATTGACACTTACCAAGCCGATATATCATCTCGGTAATATAATTTAAAGTTACATTAAAAAAATTGCCATTATATTCTTTATGAGCCTGACCTCGATGTCGAGATTTCTCAAATAAAAATTTGCTAATTCCGGACTTTGCATTACAATATATCA
Organism: Monomorium pharaonis; assembly: GCF_013373865.1. Classification (NCBI taxonomy): domain Eukaryota; kingdom Metazoa; phylum Arthropoda; class Insecta; order Hymenoptera; family Formicidae; genus Monomorium; species Monomorium pharaonis. Next base: position 21,231,062 of record NC_050475.1, on the reverse strand, counting down.
TCGTTTGTATACTAAACGAAAAAACATTTACGCATGAACATATCCAAGATTTTAATCAGGAGGGAAGGGATCAAAATTTATCTTTACACAAAACTTATTTAAATCTTATATGAAAGCAAATTTTTGACAATTTTTTGTTAGCAGACTTTTAATTTTTCTTCTTTTTTATCGCAAGCACATTTTTTCTTTGTATACATTTAGCATAATCAAATACCAGAAAATTGAGACAATCTTTTGATATCATTAATAGCAACCAGATTTTCACTTTTAACATCTTTGCTAGTTCGAATTCTTTAAGTTTGTTTTTTAAAATTTTTATTCCTGCTAAAAATAAAAGGCAAACGTCCCTCTCACCTCTTACGTACGCCTATGCACTTACGTTATGTAATCGAAACCCCGGCTATCGATTGAACCTATTAAGAGTTGAATCAGTTCAAGAGCATTATTGAGATATGATAACCTGAAGTACTCTCAACTTGTCGGCTGGCATATACATGTATACTTTCATACAATAATTCGCTAAGTTACAAGTCGAAACTCATAGTTGATTGTGAATGAACCTTTTTTAAACTCAAGATCTTTAAAAAAGATATAAAAAATGATAAATGTTTTTAAACAAAGACGGAGTCAATAAAGTAGGTGAGAATTAAGTCCTCGTGTCGCTCGAAAATCATGAAAATTTCATTTGAAGTATTGACAAAGTATGTTAGGCAAAGAAGTTACTAGAAATCCGGTAACTTTCTTGTTTATTATGTACTCCTAATAACTCGGATGATTTTTCGGGTCTTTTAATCGAGACCGCAACGTTATTTTCCAATGACATCTTCTTCCTCTTGTTGTATTATTCTTTCCTAATAATCTTCAATGAATTTTCAAAGCTTCGAGAGGCATATATTCTAATTTCCTTTGACTCTACCATCTCGTTTTGCCATTTTGAAATAGGCACCCTTTAAGGGAATATTAAAGTGCCCGTCAAACTTGATCGGGATCGAACACTGAATTTTATAGAATTTTATAAACTCTTTTAAAACTTAAAAATTTAAAAACTTTTTGTATATTTTGAAATGTTATACATTCTTAAAATCTTGAAATAAAAATTGATTTTAAATGCTGGCTAATCGTCAAATTGCTACTATTACCTAGAGAATTAATGCACGGCAGTGTACATATGTATGATGAAGCCGACGCTATTTATTGCGCTTAATTTACAAACATAATTAATTCAATTAATTAATTAATATTGTCATGAGTAATGTAAGCAATACAAAAGAATTTTGTTTACTGGAAGCATTTACATTTCTTATTTTTAGTCAATAATACTATTAAAAAAACTCAGGAGTCTTAAATTTCACATTTATATTCCATATTTGTAATAGTATTTTTATACTTATTTAATTATAGTTACACACACACACAATATCTGTTTAACTATGTCATCTTTATATTACGTTTGTATTATATATTATATATGTGTATATAATAAATGTTTTACGCCTTTTCGTCTTTCATCAAGATACATTGTAACTTCATAATATGTGTATGTATGTGTGTGCGTAAGTCACTATATTTCTTAATTCCCACTTCGTTTCGTGCCCTATCCGGCGTGTGTTAGGTCAGTGATCTGTCTCGGTTAGCTGGTGATAAGAATCCACGAGATTATAATTGTATCTTGAGACACTGTTTGTAATTGTATCGCGAGACACTGTTTGTAATTATATCTCAAGACCTTACAGAGTCTCGCGAATTAGCTTTTCGCATCGAGCAGTGTAACGACCAAAGCGATAAACATCCATCGTAAACTCGGCCTTGATACAACATATCGTGGTTAATCGTGCCACAAACATACGGTGTTTCAAAAGTCGATGTTCGATCGATGCGAGAATACGTATATTTTATTTAAAAATTTCCCTATTAGTAGACGAGAAGGTAGTATGGGGCCATATAAGTATTGTGGTCTTACATACTCGCATTATCTTAGTTATTAGATGATAAATTCCAGTAATTTGTAAAATTATTTGTCAATAGCCTACCGTCATGTAGAGACATTAATGTCAGTATAATAATCGATATTTTGAAACTTTTTCAAGGTATATTTTAATTTATTTTAGTAGATTACACGTATTTCCTCATTCTTTTTAAACTTGAGCACATTATAACGCGAACGTATCTACACTTGAGTATTTCTTTTGTAATTTAATCTTTCATTTGGCTGTATACTCAATAGCATACTCGTTATTATATACTTAACAGTATACTCATAATTATTTAAACTGTGCAATTTGTGAAAAAAATTATGTGAATTTTATTACTGCTTTTGAAGAATTTATTTTTAATAAATTTCATATAGGAAAAAAAAGAAAGAAATATGTAATTTTTATGATAATCATACAATTCTTTTAAAAATAACATCATTCTCATTCCTGATAGCTAGGGTTTGTAAAGTGACGTCATATTGAGCAAAGTAGGCTTGCGAGCGACATACATAACGTTTCACGCAACTATAGACACGGAGCTATATTCGTTCATGAAATATTAACAAGAAGCTTTTTCCGACGTCGGTTGATGACCGTCACCACGGCTATATCGATTCGAGATATGCAGTAGAAGTTACGATATCTCGGGTCAAGGATACAAGCACCATAATTAATGTATGAATAATACTTGCACGTGCACAAGAAGTGTCACATAATTTATAATTTTACTCATTTTTTTAAATATCGCGTCTGGCGTTGGAAATGCGTATAATTAATGATTATACGCGTTCACGAAAGTCTCGTGTATATTCCAGTTCAACTACTCTCTTCCTGATTTTAAATAACTCTAATTGCTTTATTTACCCTTGATTGGAAAAAATTATTTGTTCCATTAATATTGTTATTAAATTAAAAATTACTTTCAATTATAGATTGTTATTAGTTATAATATTACTAATACAACTTTATGTTTCTTCCATGTAGATGCACAATAAAGTAAATGATAATATGAAAAATGTCTGAGTCAACAACTTTTAATTAGTTACGTTACTTTAGTCATTTATTTCTATTTTATTTCTAATTTAAATAACTAATTTATTTAAAATAATTTATTTAAAATAACCCAACGAGTTACGTAGTTGCTTAGTTCTGTTCAAGAAAGCTGCTCGTCTTCATTTCCTCATTTATATTTTTTGCGTTAACATACTTTTTCTAATTTGTTAAAAAGTATTTAAAATATATCATCCAACGCAAAATTCAAAATTTCCGCTTTTCGTGGTTTGCAATAGTTATTTGCAAGTATAATAATCTTCTTTATCAACGTTTCGGTTGATTTAAAATTTTCTTTATACATTTTATTATTTTATTATTTACTGAAAAAGTCTTTTTCAGCTTTATGTAAAATTTAATTAAAAATAATATACTAAGACACAGATTAAAAAAATAGCTGAACAAGAAAATATAATAATATATACCTTTTAAAAATATTTAATAATATATACCTACATATAACTGCATTTACAACAGTAATAACTATAAATTTTTAAATTATACAAGCATTTTCTATTTGTGAGCAACATTCAAATTTGAAAAAAAATTAATTTCTAAATAAAATATTGTTTTTCAATTAAAATAAAAGTTGCATTACAATCTTCTCTATCGCAAACTTTTTATCTAATCTAAACAATTAGGTTAGTTAGAGATGATTCATTTTTATGCTTCTAAAAGACGTTACAGTGATAAAGCACATCGCTAATTTATTAATATCAATTCATATGAATTTATAATATAAATTTCAGTTGTGAGGAGGTTGATACATACATCAAAATGGGTACGACGAACGCACAAACCAATTCAGAACGCGATGAGACTCACTCAAGGGGAAGTTCGATCGACGCATTCTTCGCTGAAACGGTGATCCTTTTAACAGGCGCTACCGGCTTTTTGGGGAAAGCTCTTCTGGAAAAACTACTGCGCTCGTGTCCCGTAGCTACAATTTTCGTTTTGATCCGTCCAAAAAAGAACCAATCCGTCGAGCAACGTTTTAAGGAACTATTGAACAATCCCGTACGTATATATAATATATAATATAATATGCACATTGTATATCGTATTTAACACTATTCATAAGCAAATTTTGATCGTTATCCGAATAGGAAAATATTTTTCGTTTTTGTCATCGCCGGAAGTCGAACAAATTGAACTATTATGCTTTAGATTGAATTAATTGAACTAATTTAAATTTATATTGCGTGATGGACGCATTGCAAATTTTTAAGGCTATTAAAATAAAACACTTTTCTATTACTCGCTATGACATGCATATTTACACGTTGAAAACTATTCGAGAAATAAACTTGTTTAAAAAAATTGTACATATGTTTACTTCGCGTTATAAAATATTCCATTTTTATTTATTTATTAAAACTTATTGGAAAACTTTTAGTCTGTGGAAAATTTAAAAATATTCATTTCAGAAACATTCGTTTTAGGTAACATTTTGTATTTTGCACAACTTACGGAATAACTTATGGAAGAAACCTTTGGTGTGTGCCCCCGTCCTCTGTAAATTTAATTTCATCGCGCTAGATTTCTTATGGACGTAATAGTGTACGCACTTGTTAAATTAATGTAATATCGATTCTGCACAACCTCGCGTAGAAGACCTTAAATATTTTAAGGCGCGCTTATGTCTTAAGTGTCAAGTTGTCATCGAAATGTATGACGAAAGGTCGCTATTGTCGTCGTTTTCATAATTTTGTCTCAAATTATATTAAAACTGAGTCATTATTTGTTGTATATAATTATCACCCAATTATCGGATAATATTAAAAAAATATTTTTTAATTTATATATATATTTTATATAAATTTCTTTTGTATCCTTTGGTATTTTTCCGTATACATTTACAAAACGAAACGGAAATGATGTATCTTCCTCTGTGACAGGTTTTCGATAGGATACGGTCGGAGTTTCCGGGTACTTTGAGCAAGATCTTTCCCGTGAAAGGCGATGTAGGTCTACCGGAACTAGGGCTCCAGCCCGAAGACAGGGACATGCTGATACAGAGAGTCAACATCGTGTTTCACAGCGCGGCCACCGTGCGTTTCGACGAGCCGCTGAAAATCGCCGTTAATCTCAACACGATGGGTACCGATCGTATGTTGGATTTGTGCAGACGTATGACAAACCTTATTAGCGTCATTCACGTCAGCACGGCCTACAGTAATGCCGATCGACGGGAAATTGAGGAATCGATATACATGTAAGTTCCGCCCCAATTGCACATACATTCATACGGACGTTTTTATCTTATGAATCTTCGAGATGAAATTATTTAGTCGCAAATATATTGCATTCCATAATATTGTTAATATACTAAGATTAAAAATTTGTTAACTTGATTAAATAAATATGTAAACACATGTTCATAAAAGAGCATCGTGTCGATAAACATCCACTTACGCATGATAAAATGTTAAAAATGCAAATATGAGTCGCAGATACGATCAAAGCGTTTTTCTTCAAGAACGTAGCATCTGATAGCGAAACGGAAAAGAAATCTGATGACTGGGTTATAAGTACATTCAGTAAAACGGCTATTTCTTGTTCGCAATCTTGCTACGACACGATATTCAAATTGGGGTACATTTTTTATTCTATACACGATATAAATTGCATTTTACGCAATCTCAGCCGTTTTTTCGTTGCAAAAAGTATTTAAAATGCTGTCAAAATTTACGCCAAACTATCTATAATAATTATAATTATCTACAATAATCATAACAATATTTCATGTACTTTTTTATGTGCTTTGTCAAACTCATCTTGAAATATACGGTATATAAAATTAAAGATAACATTTTGTCCTGATTTCTAATCCGAATTACAAATCCCCATCTAAAATGTACCTAATCGTATACTTCTAATTATAGCACGGACGTGAAGCCGTACACGGTGGTCGATATGTGTGAAAATTTGGACGACGAGACGATAGGAATAATAGAGAAGAGATTGCTCGGCAAACATCCAAATACGTACACATTGACCAAGGGCTTGGCGGAGCAAATCGTGATGGCCAAAGGAAGCGGTCTACCGATCGCGATTGTACGGCCGAGCATAGTCTGCGCCGCATATCAAGAACCATTTCCAGGGTGGATAGACAACATTTGTGGTATTACAGGTATAACCGTAATTAATTAAACACGAGTCTATTTGTACTTGAAAATCACATATCAAAACTGTTTTTAATTTTGAGAACCAAGAAACTATAGAAGCACAAACTAACCAATAAAATTAATTTTAACTATAATTGTTTTTTCAAATATTAATCAATGTTTAATTAATATAAAAAATTTATTTTTATCAAAAGCTTTTTCAAATATCAAATAAAAACGTTTTTTAATCGAAAAAAGGAAACTTTACCCATTATTTTTAATATTGTTAAAAATATTATTTATACTAATTGGATAGTCATAAATTAAAATATCTTTCTTTTACATTAATATTAGTATACATGTGCCACGTTTTATCGTTTGACAGGTATAATGACGGAAATTGGTAGAGGTACCGTTAGAAGTATTGTGTGTAACGCAAATTTAGTAGTGGACGTTGTACCTGTCGATTTTGTTGTTAATACTTTGATCTGCGCATCTTGGCATAATGTTGTGCAACGTACTGATACAGTAAAGATTTACAATTGTACTAGCAGCACAGTGCATCCTATTACGTGAGTATCCGATAATTGACGTAGTAAAACAAGTAAATGTATACTTTACAGGAGAAGTTTTTTAGAGTAGAAAAAATTCTTTCTTTCTCTAGACAATTGTGTAAATAATTTTATGTAGATAATGACAAACATTGTGTGTAAATGTATTTTTTAAATATAGATGGGGTAAATTTGGGTATCTCGTAAGAAAACACGCTATAGAAACTCCATCAAAATACGTAATGTGGTATCCAGGTTTCACATTTAGAACCAATAAATTTATTCATGCCATCATGGTGGCAACATTGCACTATCTACCTGCATTCATCGTAGATCTTATATTAAGAGTCCAAGGCTGCAAGCCCATGTAAGTATCTTCTCTCGAGTTAATCGCGCGAAAATCTTAATTGTAATAAATGTGTCATTTCCCTCCCAGAATGATGAAGCTCACCAAACGATTCGAACGTGCTGCCAAAACCGGAGAATTTTTCGCGATGAACGAGTGGAAGTTTTATGCGGGTAACATGATGAAACTGGTGAAATTTGTAAGTGCATCGAAAGATTGCAGTAACTTCGACGTGGATATTAAAAATATGGATTGGGATATGTACTTACATCAGTACATGTTAGGAATCCGAAAGTATATCTTGAAGGACAGTTTAGACACATTAAATAACGCTCGAAGTCGATTAATAAGGTGAGTTTTTCAAAAATTTCGTACCTCAGCCTAATCAGCACATAGTTCAAAGAAGATTTCTACTAAGAAGATATTACATATATATATATATATATATATATATATATATACATAGAGACCTTTTTTAAGAAAATTGGTATCGAAAATCTCATAAAACATAATATTATTCAATTACAAATATTCAAAGTTAAATTACAAGAAGGATTCATATACCTGTAATAATAATATTCGAATATTTATTTCAAAATATTTGTAGAAAGAGCACTATAAAGACATAAAATATGCAAGAATATAGAATCTTTTTTGTCTGTTGGCTGAGACAACTTTTAAGCTGATAACACGCTGCGCAAGAAATAAACCAATCGTATATTACAGGTTGTACTGGATGCATAAATTCACCAAAATACTTAGTATATTTGCGTTACTAGGAATGATTAAATGCGCCGGTCGGTGATGTCATTGGAATCTAAATCGCATTCTACGCGATCGGTGAAACGCCGCAAAAGTACTCGTAAGAGGAAATATTTAAAGAAGATGTAAAACCCACCCTTGTCTCGAAGATTAAAACATGAAAAACCTTATCAAGTATTAATACACTAATTAAATATTAATGAGAAAGAAAGAGAAAGAGAAAGAGAGAGAGAAAGAGAGAGAGAGAGAGAGAGAGAGAGAGAGAGAGAGAAAGAGAGACAGTATTTTGCTAGATATTGAATGCAGAATGCTATTGATATTGTAGAACATTCGTCTTTTCGTACATATTTCACATTTTCCACAATGCTGAATTAGCTTCGCAGAGCTGTTTTAACCTCCTAATCGTACAATCGATACGTACAAATGAAATATGTGTCATGTTTTCAGCCATTTAATCAATGTAAAGTCCGTCAAGTGATAGAGTTAGAGACAAGAACTTGCAAACGCTTTTCTGTAAATCTGCATCAAAACATCTCTTCTGCCAATAGAGTTATCATGTCATTGCATCATGAAAGAATAATAATGTATTTTGAACGATTAGATACAAAATATTTTTGATGATACAGCATAAAAATGAAGGTGTAGATACCTTACTATATAATCAATATGTGTTGTATCTTGGTTATTGCGATCTAACTCTCTTCGAGCCTTATGATATTTAAATGTTAAGATAAAAATCATGTTTTTGATAAGCGCTTACAGACCAAGTATATCGAGCGCGTCACATATGAATATGCAAATTAAACTGCGCATAGTACAACACAAACAATCGAAATTTTTAAATATAATAGTACTTACGAAGACTGACCTTAATCAAAAACGATATCTTTTAAAAATGATACATTTAAAAAGTAAAGAATTTACATTATTGCCTTACTAATTATTATCAATATATCAAAACAAAAGTTCTTTTTACTAATCCAGAGATATTCTAACGATCACGATTAAACTAATAAATTATATTTATATCACTCTCGAGAACGGATAAATTTGTTTATAATATTTAAAAAAGCAAAATATTTTTTGAATACTTGTGTCGTGTAAGAAATTACCATTTATCTCTTTGTGAAACAAGGAATTATAGATAGGTAATTATGACAAAATAATTGTAACAAATTTTAATAAAAGTTTGTTACAATTTCAAGGTGTTTTTACTACCTGGAAAATCGGAATCACATAGAATTCTTCTTACCTTTAAAAATTATATATTTTCATGAGATTTTATTCATGCTTTTATTAAAACAATTTTTGAAATTTTATTTTTAAATAAAAAATTTTTTATTCATTTTAATTTTAATTTATTTTTTCTTGAAAAATGTCAATTAGCAATAAATATGGCATACACGTTCACGTACATTACGTCGCAGATTTTTATTTTAAAAAATTAGCAATAAAAGACACAGTATCATTGGCATTGTGTGTTCAATTACTTTTCGAATTCTATTTTGTAAAAATTCTATTTTCAATGAACTACATTTATATTATGAACAAATTGTTGTATGCCATTGAATATATATTTCTTTTTAGTACTGTTTCAAATTTAATATTTAAAATTTGAATGACTTTTCTGTAATTAATTAAAAAGAAGCTTGAAAATATACAATAAAATAAATTCATTTTAAAGTTATATTAAAAGTTCCATAATGCTATTTGGAAAATTTTAAATATAACTGGAATATTACTTAGGGAACTCTTTTAACATATCTAAATGAACGCTCTGAGTTTGTATCAGCTAGGTAATTATCTTGACAAAATAATTCATACACAAGAAACTAAGCAAATTCTCTTAAAATAGTGACATATATTTTACAAATATTTATAATATTACAAATAAATATGAATATATTTGTATTTCTTACATGTATACATTTGCAGTTTGATTTCTAGGTGAAACATTAATGTATGGACTTTTGGAAAAAAAGTGGCATCAATCGTGATATGTAATTTATATGTATATATTTGCTATACTCTTTCATTTTTCTTTGATATTGATTGTGTAACAAAAATACATATTATGTTAATCTAGATAAATTATTGTTAGATAAAGAAACTATTCATTCGCAAAATATAGTATTACAAAAGCGACAACCTCATAATTTTTGTTAATTTTTGACAAATATTTAACGCATGTCCAATACATGCGTGTTTCTAAGCTTGAGCTTTCAACTCTAAATCATTTTCTTTAAGTGTAATAACATCATCATAGATAAGCATGGACAAACTAATGAAATGTTCTTAATATTAAGCAACGTCATAATTATGTTTTTATATACATTAATGTGTATATAATTATATTGTTATCATGTTTCAAACTTGTACAAGACTTGTAATTACATAAAACATATTTGTAATTAATTCCTGACTGTTCCATTTATTCAAGCGTGTACTTATATAAAGAATTTAAAGTTATTAAAAATAAACAATAGTTTAATTAATAATCTATGTAGAATACTTTAATAATGAAATGCACACATATTTTCCAAAATCCTTAAAATCATTAAAATTAATAATCTAGTACAAGAGATCTAATAAAAGGCAACAATCATAATTAGAGTTGTCTTTTCTTTATTCAAAGAGGAGAAACGAGCTTATATAAATTTTCAATTTCTGCCCCGGAATCGAACCTTCAGGATTAACAGACCAGTATGCGCTACACCACGCTCGTTCTCGACATAAACTTTATTAAAACTAATGATTTACAATTATATGAACGAAATAATACTAACCGTGAAATAGCAAACGTGAAAGATGAAACATTTCCTGACGTAACTATATACTGCTTAATATTCAGATTTATAATATCAGTGCCACTGAATTGCCAGATGATGGCATCATGGTACCAATGGTACTTGACTACTTGGTAGTACTGCCAGTACTGGCAGTACCCATGGTGCTCGCATGGTGTTGGTGTGTGGTGCGCTCGGTCGCACGATCTCACCCGATCGAGTATAAGCGATGCTAATTGCATCTAACGTCTTTATCAATATAATGAGCACATGGAAATTGATACAGCGACGGTGTTACGACTTGCTCTCGTATAAGTACTCACTGCTCGTGATATTGGTAGCGTTTACTTGCATATTCATCGGCATAGTTCACTTTGGAGAGGTTAGAACAACATTTGTTTTTCTTATACACATTTCATAAATACATCCAGGTAACAGCTCGCGTACTCCAAATCACTTGGTTTCTCGATTAAGATGTCTCGCATGTATATGATTTTGAACACGTTGAAAGATCCATTGAATTTCAATTGATGTCTTGTCGCGTAGGTATGGTTGATATGGAGCAAGGAAAAGTACGAGGCGGTTTTTCACTCCTTCAACGACAACATCCTCGGGAAATCCTTCCAAAAGAAATTGTGCCAACATGTCCCTATAGATGTAGTTTACACATGGGTAAATGGATCCGATCCAGCGTTCTTAGAAAGCTTCCAGAGGCATGTACCTGTTGTGGACCTCGGTGCTGCTGCCTCAAGATTTAACGATAAAGATGAGTTGCGTTACTCGTTGCGATCGCTAGAGATGTACGCGCCCTGGGTGAGGCACGTTTATATCGTTACCAATGGTCAAATACCAAGTTGGCTCGATATGGATAATCCTCGAGTGACTCTTGTCACGCACGAAGATATTTTTTTGAATAAAAGTGATTTACCAACTTTTTCTAGTCCTGCTATTGAAAGTCATATTCATAGGTGCTTGAAAATATGAAATATATAGGGTTACTACTACCAGTCGATGAACAATTGCCAGTAAATCATAGTTTAAGGAATATATTAATATCTAACTATATTAAGCTGTTTTTATTTGTTCATCGACTGCTGCAGTGTTCCTATCATGTGCAATAACGTCGTCGGATTTAGACACAAACCAACATCTCTGTTCTTCCAGAATACCTGGAGTCTCTGACAAGTTTTTATATTTTAATGACGACGTGATGTTAGGAGCCGAAGTGTGGCCAGAGGATTTTATAACTCAGGCAGGTGGTCAAAAGGTATACTTGGCATGGTGGGTTCCTGATTGTTCTGAGATTTGCCCATGGGCATGGGTCGGTGACGGCTCGTGCGATCACGCTTGTAACACAACATTGTGCGAATTTGATGGTGAATAAATTACCTTTTTATAATGATGACACAATTACATCAGTCATTGAACTTATAAAAACAAATTAATACGATTACATTGTTAAGTAAAAGGTTTTATTAAAATCTGCAAACTTGTATTTTATTGAAATTTTACGAATCAAACGTTTGTGAAATAGAATTGAATCTCTTAAGATATAAATGAAACAATCAAAATTGGCAATTCAAAATTAAATCATGCATGATTTGAAATGCTTAAACTATTCAAGTCTGAATCTTTCAGATTTAAAAAAGAATCAAATCAAATCTATAATTTTTCTATAATTTATTATTTTTAAGTCTTATTATTTTAATACATTTCATTTTTTTATTTTTATAAATTATTTTTTATGTTTATATATATATATATATATATATATATGTGTGTATTATTATTAGTTAATTATACTTTATATAGTATTATATAAAAAAAAATAATTTTGTTTTTTATAAATGCTTATTTACTAATAATTGTTCAATGACTGGGGCAGTAATCCTACGAGAGTACATGTTTTTTATATATTATCTAAAAACAACATTGTGTATCCCAATTTTGCCTAGGTGGAGACTGTCAAACGACTGATGTTCCTGTAGACAGCGAGGTAATGGAAGAAGAAGATGATTATCCATATAAGTATCTGCAAGATTATCATGAAAATGATTATGACGAACTGAAACTATTAAGTATCTTGCGCAAGAAAAACGTCGTTCATCCATCGCAAAAAAATACACTGATGACCACAGTTCAAACATTACATTCGTATAATCTCAGTACTACTTCTAAGCCGATCCATAGGTTAATCAATCTCAGAAATAGCAATTTTAGAAAATTACAAGCACAAAGTAAAAAATTTGACGGTGAAGATTATAAATTTACAAAAGATTTTTTAAAGCCTGTACATCCCAAGTTTTTACATGTAAACGCTTCGAACAAAACTACATATCGTATCAAACGATTAAAACGTTATCGCAATATCATGAATATGGCGCACTCCAACAATTCTGTTAAGTTCGATAAGATCGCATATCCGAATCAATGGAAACGTAACGCACGAGGATTGGACACTTATGCGGAGTCTTTGTTGTACGTTAACAAAATATATAACGCCGCTTACGGTCTCGAACGAAGGAGAGTGCCAGCGCATATGCCACACTTGATAGATAAGTGGATTGTGAATAGCATGCAAGATAAATTTGCGTTAGAGTTTAGGAAAACCTCTAGTCACAAAGTGAGAAATTCCGAGGACATGCAATTCGCATTTTCGTATTTCTATTTTTTATCTAGCGAGAAACGAAGAGTATCAATTGAGGAGATATTCGACATGTTCGACACTGATAAATCACGGTAAGAAATAACGCGCACTCATGATTGCCAAATTTTAGTGAGTAAATTTACAAATTGGTATGATTTTAGGACTTGGTCGGACAGAGAAATAAGAACGCTCTTGTCTCGATTATACCCATTACCACTTGATTACAATCTAGTCATGGAATTCGAAAGTGAAATAATAAATTGCTCGCGTCGTTTAAATGTACCAGAAATTGTTGACGTTCCACCTGGAGAAAGATATCTGGACTCTACTCTTGTAAGTATATACAGTGCATTCTGTATTCAGTTATAATATTTAATGCGATATTGGATTAAAAATTGCAATTTCTTTTATTTTTCACAGCCGATAGTTTCTAAGGAATTGATATTAAACTGCAAATCAGTTTCTAAAAGAATGCAATCGAAATTCGGCACAAGTAGCCGGTATTCGCATGAGATAATAAAAGCTGGAAAAAATGAAATTTTCGAGATGTTGACCAGCAATGTTTCCTTGACGGTACAATTGCTAGACGAAATTCGTAAGGAACCCAAGTATGTCGTCATATTATATTTATGTACTATATTTTTTCTTTCTTTTTCTTCTAAATACATATAGAAATCATTTACATGTATATTAATATGCTTTCAGAAAGTTTATCTGTTTGAACGATGACATGGACCCAATTCGACATTCAGAAAACGAGATTGTTCGCGCTTTGTTAAACGATTTTTATCGTTCGTTGTATCCGCTCCGAAGTACATTCGAATTACCGTGGCAATATAGAAATCGTTTCGCTCATGTACACGAACTTTTCGAATGGAGAGCGAATCGTGCAAAAGTTAGAAACTTATTACTGTGCCTTCTGGCGTTACTCGTTACGTTTACGTTCTATCACGTACTCCATCATCACATGCGTAGACTATGCAGAACGCGTGAATTATCTACGTTTCCTGTGTGAATTATCAATAACAAATTTAAATTATCCGTGTGCATAGAGTGTACAATAGAACTAACAATGTTAATTATCACTATAATTCGTAATATTAACATTAAATTATAGCTTAATTTATAACAAGCTATAATTTAATATAAATTCAATTATAATAAGTTATATATTTTAATTATATAAATTATAAAAATTAAAAGTTAAGTTTTAAGAGATTCGTCATAAGATCTGTTAAGAATTTTTTAATTCGACATTTTCTAAAACTAGATAATTAACAATATTCCTGTGATATAATTATATATATATATATATATATATATATATATATATATATGCTTTTTTATATAATTAAATTTTAATAAGAGATTCAATTATGTGTAATAAAATGTTGAATCAAGACTGCAAATAATACTTATGTCTTAAGATCGAAGTTCTTAATCCTGCGAGTTAATACATGTTTCACGGCATTCTCCGTATACATTATTAAATAACGAGACGCTATCATGATTTTGACATCGATCGTTCGTGCAAGGATGGGCAATTTGTGTGTCGGATATTTCGTGGTCCGACCATACCTTCTTGTAACCTCGCGCACTCGAGCATCCATGCCGCTACGTTCGTAACTCGCTCAGTCGACACACGAGGTCCTATACCTACATTTTTCAATTTTTAACTTTAGTTTTAAAATCAGTGAATGATAATTAATCTTTCGAGTGTCACAAGGTCCGATCACACTTCTCGCTTCTCATACAGCACAGAAACTTGCAGCAACGTTGCTGCAACCGTGCAAAAACATTGTAAAGATTTTTTTTACCATATTAATAGTAATAGTATTACAGCAAAAATGTAAAAATACTATTAAAAAATGTCTTGTGCTTTATTCGCGAACAGGAGAGACGCAAACGTGCCATATTTTTTGTATTTTTTTATGATCACCTTCGACACTCAAACGATTAAGATACTAAGAGATGCGTGATTACCTGGCACATTTGGATAATACGTAATTTTCGTATGTTTCTCTACTCCAGAGGATAGGCTTCCATCACTATTAACGTCTTTCACCCCGCAGAATTTCTTACCAATCGTATCTTTGCCGTCTTTTTGACTAGTCAGAGATTCATTTTCGTTTTCTTCATTGGTAGTAGCTTCTCTTTCGAGTGAACTGTTCTCTATCGGTTCCGTCGACAAATCGGCTGTAAAAGAAGCAATTTAAATAAGTGAACTCGACAAGCGCGAGATGCGTGTGAAACTTACTCTTCGACAGATCGACCTCCTCCTTCGACATCAATTCCGAATCCAGATTAATGTCCACGTCGGTATCTTGACTGTTTATGGAGCAAGTGTGATCGACAGAACTTTCTTTACACGCGGTACGCTCCGTTGTGCCTTGATCGAATATGTCTTTCTCGCTGCCATCGCACGCAAGTCCCGCTAAATACCTGTTTGTTTCGAACATTATTTCGACAATCAAATCGCAATTAATAGATTTTTTTTATAATAAGAGCTTTTTGGAAATAACGATAAGAAAATGAGCCTTGGTACTTACTCATATATCTCTATAAACAAAGTGAGCGGAATCATCGCGGATCCGCCGTCTGGCTCATGGCTGAACAACTGGCAAATCATAATCATCGTTTCGGTGAGATTGGCGCCGAGCAAACCGACCGCTATGGCGAGGAACTTCTTTACCTGGCAGGTGCGACGGAATCCCCCGATCGCGAGGATCGTATCGAGGTCCCTGCGGTCCAGGCAGAGACACTCCCAGTGACGTGAAATTATCTCGATCGGCAGTGTCTTGTTATAATCTAATAAGAATTACTGTTAATCAAAGTGACCCCATCAAGACCGGTTTCTCGTCTCCTCAGCAAACATCTATGTAACTAGCTGCTATATAACATAATAAATGTAATGAATTATGTTATACATAGCAGTTACATTTGTAATCCTTGGCTGGGACGTACTTCCGAACTGTCGCAGCAGCACCCTGAGGAAACCCAGGGTCAGGCCGGAGGCCGTACTCGACGGCGGGTACTCGAGCCGCGATTTGACCGGCGGCTCCTCGCCGTCAGCTAGCGCGCGGAAGTACGAGCCGGACCACTTGAGCAGATCGTAAGGCTGCGTGCGTATCGCGGCCTTGCAGAACTGCTTCAGGATCATCGGCAACCTGGCCGGCACCGCGATCTCCCGCCCGAGTGACGGCTGCTCGACGTACGACATCTTCCTCACGACAGCGAATCCTCGTCCACGGCTTGGCTCGGCTCGGCTCGACTTGGTCGATTGTTGTGCTCCCACGGTGTCTTCCCGTCGTCCGGGAAACGGAAGCTCTCGTTGACGACGCGGGCTTGCGCGCGTACTCCGGGTAAGATTTTTTAATGATTGAGTGTTTGGTTCTTTCGATTTATAAGAGATCGAAACTTTTTCTCAAAGTTTTTTTAAGTTTAATTTTCCAAATTTTTATGCAATTTTTTTTAAATTTCTGCATAATTTTATTACTTCAAAATTTTTTTCAGATTTCTTACACGAATCTTAAGATCTAATTAAAATATTTTAGAATTTTCACATATTATATGAAAAATTTTGAGAAAAATGTTCATCGTCAGGACCCAAATAATGTAAAATATTGTAAAAGGAATAAGATTATCGAAAAGTACAAAGACAAATGACAAAACATAAAAATTATCGTTTGACGCAAGATCCTACCAGATAATCGAAAATACTGATATTTGTTTAACTCATGTTACACAAATATGATGAGTTTATTATTGAAATAAAAAATAATAATTAGAACATGTTAATTTGAAAAAAAAAACATGTAATTTTGCCCTAGTAAATTTTACAGTGAACTTTCCCCTTAATTGATAAGATTTACCTTATCGAATAATGATCTAATTTATATATAAATAGAATTAGTAATTATTACTTTTTTGAATTCATTAATTTATACAACAATAAGCAAAACAAGTTAAAAGATAATAACTTGCGCACGTAAATATGACTTGGAGAACCATACTAAACGATAACCGTGTTTATCCGCGTAAACTGCATAAGCGTGTAAGGTAAACGTGGCCGCTGACCTTAACTTACGATTGCGTGAGCACGATGATCCATTCCGCGGTCAATTTAACACGATCATCTCAAAATCGCGGGTTTTTCCAACGCATGCACGCCATCGCGTCGCTCTCATACGCATGCGTAAATGCGTGCAGCTGCCACGTGACTGCATCGACAGGTTTGTGTCAAATTGTAAATAGAGCCCAAAAATATCTTTAACATTTCCATCGCTATATATTATACATTATTATTTAATCGTTACGCATTTGGAACGTTCGGAGTTGATCGAATCTAAAACGGGGACCTAACAAACGCGTTTCATACATTCGAAACGGTATTGATTATTTTGTTCCTGTTCTCAGAGCGGCAATTAAAATAAAAAAACTTCAGTGTGGTCGAAGACTTTTGGCTTTATTTAACTTTCAACATTAGCCAGACCTTACTTTATCCAACCTCGATGATTTAATCATTCAAAATCTCGACATCACGCTTAATATTTTGATCGAGCGGGGCCCTCGCAGAGCACCAGAGCACCACTTCTCCGTTACGCTAGTGTAGGCGCCGCGCTACCGCATGCGCGGGGAATCCGGCGCAACATGGCGGCGGACGGCGACGGACGGTGATGTTTGACGCGCGGTGCTTACGGTTACGTTCGACTCGTTGTTGATGCGTCGGCAACACTCGGTAACTGGCTAGCGAGGCGATACGTACACGAGCATACGGAACGTGCAGCCCGTGCAACCGGCACGAGCATTACCCTACTACGCGAGTATTACGCGCGATCGGCGAGGAGGTTTAGTACGAAGAGGTGGTAGTACGCGAAGCTGCGGTGTGCGCGTAGTGACAAGGCAACAAGATGTCCAAGCCGGACGAGAACGCGGACACCGGCGACACCGGGGACAACTCGAACGGGTCCTCGGCGGAGACGACGTCGTCGCGGGGCGGCGACTTCGAGACGAAGCTCGAGACGGACCGTAGCAAGCGGTTCGACTACCTGCTGAAGCAAACCGAGATATTCTCGCATTTCATGACGAACAATCAGAAGGACAAGGCCGGCAGTCCGCTCAAGATCAGGGCCGGCCGGCCCAGAAAGCAGCAGCCGGAGAACGTTCCCAAGTCGGACACCACCGGCGATCACCGGCACCGCAAGACCGAGCAGGAGGAGGACGAGGAGCTGCTGGCGGAGAGCAACGCCAGCGTCACGCCTACCACGCGCTTCGAGTCGTCCCCGCACTACATCAAGTCCGGTGAGTTGCGCGACTACCAGATACGCGGCCTCAATTGGATGATATCGCTCTACGAGCACGGTATAAACGGTATCCTGGCCGACGAGATGGGTCTCGGTAAAACGCTGCAAACCATCTCCCTGCTGGGATACATGAAGCACTTCCGTAACATACCCGGCCCACACATCGTCATCGTGCCAAAGTCGACGCTGGCCAACTGGATGAACGAATTTAAGAAGTGGTGCCCGAGCTTGAGGGCCGTCTGTCTGATCGGGGATGCGGAGACCAGGAACACCTTCATCAGGGACGTGATGATGCCCGGGGAATGGGACGTGTGCGTGACGTCCTACGAGATGGTGATTAAGGAGAAGTCCGTGTTCAAAAAGTTCAACTGGCGCTATATGGTGATAGATGAGGCGCACAGAATCAAGAACGAGAAGTCTAAGCTGTCGGAGATCCTCAGGGAGTTTAAGACTACCAATCGGCTCCTGCTGACCGGCACGCCGCTACAGAATAATCTCCACGAGCTGTGGTCCTTGCTGAACTTTCTTCTACCGGACGTATTCAACAGCTCCGACGATTTTGACTCGTGGTTTAACACAAATAGCTTTCTAGGTGACAATTCCTTAGTCGAGAGGTTACACGCTGTTCTAAGACCGTTTCTCCTAAGGCGTCTGAAGTCCGAGGTGGAGAAGGGACTCAAGCCCAAGAAGGAGATCAAGGTGTACATCGGCTTAAGCAAGATGCAGAGGGAATGGTATACCAAAGTGCTGATGAAGGACATAGATATCGTGAATGGCGCTGGGAAAATTGAGAAGATGAGGCTGCAGAACATCTTGATGCAGCTGCGCAAGTGCTGCAACCATCCGTACCTGTTCGACGGCGCCGAGCCCGGGCCACCGTACACCACCGACGAGCACCTAGTCTACAATTGCGGTAAAATGGTGATACTCGACAAACTGCTGCCGAAGCTGCAACAGCAGGATTCGCGAGTTTTGATTTTCAGCCAGATGACGAGGATGCTGGATATCCTGGAGGACTACTGCCACTGGCGCTGCTTTCAGTATTGCCGGCTGGATGGCAACACCGCTCACGAGGACCGGCAGCGGCAGATTAACGAGTACAACGCGCCCCACAGCGAGAAGTTTATCTTCATGCTGTCGACACGCGCCGGCGGTCTGGGCATCAACCTGGCGACCGCCGACGTAGTCATTATTTACGATTCCGACTGGAATCCACAGATGGACTTGCAGGCAATGGATCGCGCGCATCGTATCGGCCAGCAGAAGCAGGTGCGCGTCTTCAGATTCATCACGGAGAACACGGTGGAGGAGAAGATTGTCGAGCGGGCCGAGGTCAAGCTGCGCCTGGACAAGCTCGTTATCCAGCAGGGACGGCTGGTCGACGCGAAGCAGCAGGCGTTGAACAAAGACGAGATGCTGAACATGATCAGGCACGGCGCGAACGAGGTGTTTGCGTCCAAGGACAGCGCCATCACCGACGAGGACATAGACACGATACTGCAGAAGGGCGAGGCCAAAACGGAGGAGATGAAGCAGAAACTCGAGAGTCTCGGGGAATCCTCGCTACGCAATTTCACTGTCGATGCGCCGACGGACTCCGTGTATCAGTTCGAGGGCGAGGATTACCGTGAGAAACAGAAGATCCTTGGGATAGGCAACTGGATCGAGCCGCCGAAACGCGAGCGTAAGGCCAATTACGCCGTCGATGCGTATTTCAGGGAGGCGTTGAGGGTGTCGGAGCCAAAGGCACCGAAAGCTCCGAGACCGCCGAAGCAGCCGATTGTGCAGGACTTCCAGTTCTTCCCGCCGCGACTTTTCGAGCTACTGGACCAGGAAATTTATTACTTTAGGCAAACGGTCGGCTACAAAGTCCCAAAGAATCCCGAGCTCGGGTCGGACGCCGCCCGAATTCAGAAGGAGGAGCAACGCAAGATCGACGACGCCCAGCCGCTCACCGACGAGGAGGTCACCGAGAAGGAGAAGCTGCTGCTCCAGGGTTTCACCAACTGGACCAAGCGGGACTTCAATCAGTTCATCAAGGCGAACGAGAAGTATGGTCGCGACGACATTGAGAACATAGCGAAGGAGGTCGAAGGGAAGACCCCGGAGGAAGTCATGGAATACTCGGCCGTCTTCTGGGAACGCTGCCACGAGCTTCAAGACATAGACCGCGTGATGGCACAAATCGAGCGTGGCGAGGCCAAGATACAGAGACGCGCCGGCATCAAAAAAGCGCTAGACGCGAAGATGGCCAGATACCGAGCGCCTTTTCACCAGCTCAGGATAGCCTACGGCACGAACAAGGGCAAGAATTACACCGAGGAGGAGGACAGATTTCTCGTCTGCATGCTGCACAAACTCGGCTTCGACAAGGAGAACGTGTATGAGGAGCTGCGCGCCACGGTGAGATCGGCGCCGCAGTTCCGCTTCGACTGGTTCGTCAAATCCCGCACCGCCTTGGAACTGCAACGTCGCTGCAACACCCTGATAACCCTGATCGAACGCGAGAATCAGGAACTCGAGGAGCGCGAGAGGCAGGAGAGGAAGAAGAAGGGCGGCAACGTAGGAACGAAGCCGACGTCGAAACGAAAGGAAAATTTGCCGGCGCCGCAGGACAAACCGCGGAAAAAGAAGAAATAAACCGACCTGAGTGCAACCTCGAGCGAGTCCTGCCCTCCCTTCCTCTTCCGGACTGTTTTTTAGAACCGGACTCTTTTTCACGATCCTCGCGCGAGTTAAATATGACTGAAAAACGGACCACGGGTATTCACACAAGGCACTCTTTTCTACATTGCAAATTTTATTTTATTCTCACCGCGTCCATGTGTGTGACTCCAGATCTATCACTTCATATTCCATTGTAACGAGATACATTCTTAGATTAACTGACTGCCAAGTTCATCAGGCCTCATCGAATTTTGTAGCGACATGGACTTTAAATCGTCCACCGTAATTGATCTCGAAAAATGTATTCGTGTAATCGCGAAACTAATTAATTTTATTGATGGTGCAGAATCGTCGATACTTACGCCGCAATATTTCCCGATGGACTTGGACAGAACTCAATATTACGAGTGTTTTTGCACGTGCTCACGGATGCCTGATTATGAAATGAAGTAAAGAGAGAGAGAGAGAGAGAGAGAGAGAGAGAACGAAAGAGAGAATCGTAAGAAAAGTACACTATTTATTTTCTCGGGTCTGTCAAATTTTAAGTTGTTATTAAAATTTTTTCACCTTCTCGCTTCGACAAACTTTCGGTTTTAACATCATATATGTATCGGTGAAATTAAGATATTCGTATAAGTTTTTGTTAATTTGAATCGTGTACTAACTTATAGTGTTTCATATATTACGTATAATGATGTGTTGCCACGAAATTCTTTTTTATATGATATATTAAAAATTTCAAAGTATTATGTTGCGGTATGATATATAAACGGTATACGCTGATTTGTTTTATAGCCAAACGTTACTCCGTAATACCTAATTCGAAGTGGTATTCTTCCACGTTAGTCACGAACGCTGTCACAAGTTTTAATGAGGAAAACTGCTGTTCTGTCATTTGAAAATTACAGCTTTTTAATACGCGTTGAATTCCAAATTTCTAACAGAACTGTATACATCTAGGTAGTTTTATATTTAAGTTTACATACATAAATCATACATTAGACAAGAATTTGCAAGGAAATTACGTTTAGAACATTAATTAATAAGATAATAAATAAATCTTACTATTACGGATAAAGGATGTTTTATTTCAGCTGCCATGTATACGTCACTTTGATACTTCTTACGAAATACTTATTGATTATCGCAAAATTCGATCGGTTTTTTTCACAACTTTTTCCAATTGCTAAGGAAGGAAATACGATGTTTTTAAGTTCAAATTTTACACGTAAAATTTTGTCGAAACGATATTTTATACTTAATATATTTAAAAATTTAATAATATTATATAAGCGTAATATTCCGATGCTTAGTTGCAAATATAAGAATGTATTGTGAAGAGTGTGTACTGAAAAAGTATGAACATTTATAATTCTCGTACATAATATTTATTAATTATCGATAAATGAAAAGGAGATGAATGCTACATAGTCAATTAGACCTTTAAAAATGAAGAAACCGACATTAGACAAACACTTATTGTTTTCTTCAATAAGATACGTGAAAAATAATAAGATAACGGATCTATGGAAAAGTTAAACAAATGTAAAATTTCTCTTTCGCACGCGATGTAAATACAGATCGAAAGATGTCGCGTACATTGTACGAATATATAAGTTAAAAATGAAACTTTATTAATGTCGACTTTTTTTGAACCGTCCTTAAGGCCTCAGAATTCACCGCCAGGATATCATATCCTAATTACATACTTTTATATATTTGCCGTAATTGATTACCTTCTCTTCGATCCAAAAAAAGCCATTTAAAAAAATAAGTGTTCTTAAAAATTTACACGTTGCAATGTAATCGCTAGCAGCCAATTGTTAAAGAGAAAAAAATCCGTATTAACATTTTAAATTGCGATCTAAATATGACATGATGAGAGTATATTAAAAGGCAAGTACAATTAAAATTACAATCGTTACATTAGCTTACTTTCACACAATTTGAAAAAGTTCACATCTATAACGAGAAAATTAATTAGCCACGGTGCTTATTTATATGCAACACAGAAGGACACTCGAAAAATTTGCTTAAAACTAAAGTAATCCATTCAATCTTCCTTTCTATTTCTCTTTTCTCTGCATTTCCTAGCAGCCTTCTCGAAACATGTTAAAAATCTATAAATAATGTTGGTATAATTCAGATTTAATCGGCGATGGAATACATTTAGTTTTCAGCAAATATTTATCCACGTGATGAGTACACAATTATCAATAACAGCATGATTCATATGTAATCCCGTAATTATCTATGGCAAGAATCGGCCCATTATAAGACATATCGTATTTGTATTGCATTACATTCATATATTTACGAGGTAAATTTTCAACTGTCGATTAATGAAAAGAGAGAATTAATTACAAATATTATGTTCTTCCTATTTTGTAAAATATTTTTAAGCAAATATAGTACAAATCAATTCCTTATTTCATTAAATAATTACAACCGTTTGTAACATTAAATCAGAGAAAATTCAGTACCGAAATAGATATCTTGATTTAAATTGCAGTTACAGCGTTCGGAAGCAATCGCAATTATGTCTATCTATACGAACACCGCCGAGATACGAATTCTGAAATAAGTATGGAGTTTACATCATTCTATACATGACTTTCTAACATTTTAATGATTATATTTGCGCTACCTCAAAGTCTGTGCGATAGCGGCAATAATAGGATAATAATACTGGCAAATCGTATGGCGGTTTTAAGCAGACTTTATCCCTAGGAGAGTGAATATTTTCTAGCGAAATATCTTCGCGTTCGTCTAAGTACGTATACTACAATATATTATTCGAAATCTACAGTACTCTGTAATCATTTAGCAATGATCTCAATTTCATTTGACACAAATGCGTGATGCTATAGAGATGCACTTGTCAAATAATTTTTACAATTTATATACCTCCCGATTTTTGATTATTCGACAAACGATAATTATACGTACATTCTCGTTCGCAATCATTCCTTACATCACTAAGATAATATTGACTTACTAAATTGTTGAACAATTATTTCTGGATTTCTGATTAAATGTGCGGATAAAAATTCTTGCTTTGTTGACTAATATATATATAGTACATTTTTCTATATAGTGCAGTTGAAAAAGGATCAGTTTGCTACATGACAATGCTGCTATTTGCCTAAATACATTTCAGGTATATTTTCATCATAAATCACACCTTTCGTTCGCTCGTCGTTCCGCAGACGTAAAATAAGAAACAATATTTTTCGCATTAACATAAATAAAGCAATTGCAACATTGAAAATATACACACGCGATATCAAAAAGTTCTTCTCACACAATTATAAATTAATAATGTAATTAAATAATTCTATTCGGCGCTATATATATACAGCGTTCCATCAGAAACAGAGCATTTAAATTATTATTCCACTAATATTAAATATTATTACTATAATACAACATTTAATGATATTATTTATATATTATAATATTTTATTAGACTTGAAAATATTAAAAAGTAAAACATAATTAAATGTCTTCGACATTTTAAAACAAGTATAAAAAATCGCTTTGTACAATTTCTATGTGACAGAAAAAATGAATTATTAATCAAGAAATTTAGACGTTCTGTTTCTGAAGGATCCTTCTATGTGAAAAAAGGATTCTTACATCTATATAAAATAAACTTGAAAAATGTAACATGACTATTATGAAAAAGGAATGGATATTAAGTCAAATGCCGAGTTTACAATAGCCAGCTCGCTTAAATAATAAAATATACTTATGTATATTTTTACATAACAAAGTAAAATTCACAAATTATTCTCTAAATCAAATATGTATTTCTTTTATAATTGAAATCTTAACTATGTAAAATTAATAACGAGATAAATACTTCGTAAAAGAATATTTGACTGTGGAAGCTGAAAAACATCTTAATCTTAAAAAATTAATCCTAATGAATTTATTATATGCTAAAATAAGTTGTTCCTCACAAGACTTTAGTAACTATATCTCGATACGAATAGCAATCCTTGATTCTTGTATAATCCTGCTGTAATTATATTTAAGCTATAAATATAAATATTTATTTAAAACGGCCATTGCACACTCGATTGTAAAGATACAATCTATACAAAGTGAAATTTCAGAGATATCTACTAAAAAATTACTCGCGAATAGATTCGAACAAATATAAAAAAAAAACAACTATTACTATAGCCATGTAATAACGATAAATTAATATTACACGAAAGAGATTCCGAGAGTTGTACAGGCTGCATTACATGAAAATGAAACGTCAACGGAAATGCAAACGCCTTTTAAATTCGATATTTCGTCTATATTTTTATATATGAATAAGATGAAAATGATCTAAGTTAATTGAAAATCTCTCAGATGCCTCCAAGGGGGTGGATCAGGGGGTGGAGGCAAAGGGACTGGTTACGGACGGCAATGGCCCCTCTTCCTACTACCTTCGTTACCGTCCTCGTCCTCGCCGCCCCTTCGCACTTCCGTATAACGTTCACCCTTCACACTTACAATCTTATTGTCGAGATACCGTACCAGTTTCTTGGGCTCCGTTTTCGGCGCAACCGGGCGGTGCTCGCGGCAATCGTCGTCCCTGTCGACGTAACTGTACCGCGCTATGATACGAGACTTTAACTCCTCGTCGTTCACCCTCGCTTTATTACGACCGTTGGGCTGAAACGAGCGAATACAAATCATAGCAAGATATCTACTAAAACTTTGTAAAAGAATTCCCTAAGAATCCTCGGATTTTCCGAGGTATTTTTTTCACTTTTATTTTATCCAGATAAGATTGAATAAATTTTTAATGTAGCTTTGAAATTAATCCATTGTACTACTATATCTTTAATAAATTTTTATCTTTCCTTAATTATACAATAAAAAAAAAACACTTAAAACCTAAGTATTTACACTTAACGCATACTTTAGGGCTTTTTTATGTTTCACATATTTCTCTTTTTTTTATTTAACAGAAGAGAAAGCTTGTCGACTATAATTAGTCTTTAAGGGTAAAAAATTAATTCCCTGGAAATTTTAGATTTTTTCCAGTATTTTTCCAATGGTAAACGATAGTAAAAGTATAGTTTTATTATATTTTTTAAATTATATTCCCCGAGTATATCCTCTAGCGGTCGAACGGTAATCACCATGAAATTTTACCGTTAGAAACGTAAGGTTGCTGACGATACTCTGACCCGCCTCCTGACGATGTAACGCGAGTTGCGCGGCTTTTGCTATATCACCCCCAGCTACCGCTAAACAATGCCTCGCTTCAGCGGGACTCGCCGCCGGGAACATCTCTTGCAGCAAAGCCACTTGATGCCAAGAAGATTCCTACAAAAAGATTTAGATAATAGATACCAGGGATGTTACTTTGCGAAAATAATCATTACTGGTACTTAGAAAATAACAATTAGTATCTTTTTCATAAAATGCTAAAAAGATATATTACATTTTAAAGTTGTATAATTTAATAATCAATTTAATAATATTAAATCAATATTAAAACTTATTGACGTAATAAGCAAATATGAATTGGATATGAACATAATAGAGAATTAATTCGCTGTTGTTACCATCTTAGACAGAAAAAGTTAGCAATAATGGTAACAAATAACGCGTCACTTATCAATCCTAACGATTTAAAAAATACTTAATATGTCTCACGTTTCTCACCCTTACTTCCGAAAAGTATTCCCCGCTAGAATCACTTCCAGCATCGCTCGTTTCTGAGAGATGATGTACCCGCATTCTTTGTGCGCCAGCTGGCAAGAGAGCTGTCAGGCTGATGTGATTCAGTGGATCACTAGGGGACTGGCAATTTTCGTTCTCCTTAGTCTCCTGTTTTAGTTTACTCTCTACATCAAGCAACCACTTTGACACAGCCTCTTTCTCGATAGTGGAAAACTCGGGAAGGCAGGCGGACACCATTTCGCACAGTCCGTCCACGTCTAAATTCTCTTCCAATGCGCTTTCTTCTACCATACTCACTACATAACTGAGCACAATGTCATCTATTAAGCTGAAACAAAAGAGGATATCCGTTTATTAATATCCCCGTCGCAGTTTGAAATTTAATTTAATACTAAAAGAAAATTCAAATCGGAGAATCTACCTGAGCTGAGCGGTTGGCACCTGCTTCCTAACGAAACTAAATAAGGCCTTCTTCACCAGCTCCTCCTTCTCGTCCATCGTACGACTCATTCTGTAATCGTCAGATTCGTTAATAAATATCCTATGGGAACGTTATTAAAAATGTTCGACGAGGATCGACGACGTCCGGATTCGCGCGTCCACGAAACCAAGCGTCCTGGACACGAGCCAACTCTCGCGGGGAGGACGATGTTTCTTTTCGCGAGGATTCGACTTCTCGAGGACGGCGCGATCACAGGGTGTCTAACGGGCGTCGCGACGGAGCGTTCCTCGCGTGTACGCACGACAACGTTCATTGATCCTTTAATATAGGTTAAGGCAGACGAGAGGGCAGCAGGTCCCTGGTTCGCCAACAACCCTCGCGCACCCTCCCGCGCGAGATTTCCCCGGGAAGCGAGGCAGGGCCGATCGGTCCGCGAGGGAGTATTCGCGTCGCGTATGACGGGGTGGCAGGCAAATAGACGGGTAGACGGAAGGAACAGGTGAGGGAGAACGACGGGGCCGCGGTCGCTCGTGGTGACAGGACGGCGGATCATCGGACGACGACGACAACGCGAATCGCCAGTTGTTGTTCGCTCGCGAGAGGAAGGCGTCGCGCCGGTACGAACCTGACCCTGAACCAGGCTACCTCGACCGGGATACACACTTGGATCTGTCAGCGACGCCAAACACCCGATATTAATTTCGTATACAAACAACGCTCGCCGATTTGACAGTTCGCCGAGGGGAGGGATGAACGCACGGCGACTGGCGCCGCCTAGCGTATCGCGCATTAATTCAGTGTGCTGTATTTATATATTATACGTATATATACTGAGAAATTTTAAACGTCAATAGGATGAATGTCTCTAAAAATATGGTAAATGCGAAGAAACGTTTCAGATAAAAGTTGTATAATATCTGAAATAGGACAAACGATAAAATTAATGGTAAAAAAAAAATAGATTGTGGAAGTCAGTCTTAACTCAAGGATTTGATTTTCTAGATTTTTTTCAGCATTTTATTTTCTAGGTCGATTATCAAAGATGTCACATTCACATCTATCGACGCGTCAACGAACAGGGAAAGCTTACATTTCAACTTACACTCGCTGTGTATGAAGACACATTTTTCCTCTCGTAATAATCGTATCTCTTTACAGAGAGAGAGAGAAAGAGACCTTTCTGCGCGTAAAATGGAAATTCTGGTATACATTCGAAACTGCGTGTTGTAATAGCCGTTTATTTGTGAGACGTATTATCACGCGTTACAATTTACACCTGTGCTCCAACGCGCGCACCGGTGATCGATAGCTTACTCGACACATATTCAATATATAAATAATTACAATTTTGCAACCGAATCAATACATGACATACTGTCATCTTCGACAGACAAAATAAGTTACACAACACAACTCTACAGTATCTAAAAATTTGGATCTTTTTTACAACATAAAA
The DNA here is from genome assembly GCF_013373865.1 of Monomorium pharaonis. Lineage (NCBI taxonomy): Eukaryota > Metazoa > Arthropoda > Insecta > Hymenoptera > Formicidae > Monomorium > Monomorium pharaonis. The sequence goes on along the minus strand of NC_050475.1, from coordinate 21,202,278 downwards.
GTCCATCCGCTGAGACAAGATAAACGAATACGTGTTTTGTTACAACAGCGGATATTACATAATATTAGTTTTTTTTTTTAAATGCGTAATCTATATCAGACGCTCATATTATATACGAAGTTAATACACGTAGAAGATAAATAAATATACACGATGGCGAAAAAAGAGGCGCTCGACTAGCGGAAATATATCTCTAACGTATTGTACCTTCCTCAAAGTTCTCCAAACTCTACATAGTGAGATAGTAATCGACATTAGAGATCTCTTGATTAACTGCGATTAACTAAATATAAAGGTAAAGTTTCTCAAGTATCCTTAACACAATAGATTCTAAAAATAACAATCTCTTTCGTTTTGGTACTTGATTCACACACGTTTCCTGCGGCGAGTTGTTCCAATTCATTCAATATGTCATCATAAGAATGCATTTTTTCGTTTCAAGGTTTCAAGAAAACAAATCGTAGGTATTTCTTATATTAGTTCCCATTGAGACTTATAGCATAATCCGATCGTTATGTAGATTATATGACATCTTACTATGTCACTTTCTTTTCTCTCGAGGACTGTATCTCATTTTGCTCGATTTCGTTGTCCTCAACGTCAGCGGAAGCATAGTCGAGAGACTCTTTGTTATTACTATCTTTATCTTTACAACTCGATTCTGGTTCTTCGACAATATCTTGCTGCTGTTCCAGGAAATCAGTAGGTACAAATTCCATTTGGTCTTCGTTATCATTTAAATCCGGCGGGGCTGGCAGTTCACAAAAGTGTAATCTCTCGTCCCCGTCGTTAACGTCGCCACCTGGATCGTCTTCCTCGTGTAAACTCATAAGTTTTTCAAAGTCTGAGGAAGGCGTGACATCCTCGTTATTCTCCGAGAATATCTCCGTCGGGCTGAGAGGTATATCTAAAGGTTCCAGCTTCACGGTGGCGCACGGTGACGTTGGCGTGATGGGCCGCTGCAGACGTATTTTGGTAAAAGGTCTTGACTCTATGGGTTCGGACTGTTGTCGCTTTTGCGCACGCTTAGGACTAGAAGACATAGACACCCTCGAGGGTGACGCTTTATTCTCTTTGGACTCTGTGGTACTTCTAGGAACTACGTGTTGAGACGACAATGGCTTCGTTTGAGGTATAAGTAGCGGTGTCTTTGCATTCTATCGATATAAAAGAGTACAAATAAATTTAAAACTTTTGTAAACATTGACAAATTTAATTAGAATAAATTCATGATGATTAACTTACTTGGGACGAAGGGCTCGGACCGGCTAGTCCCTTCACCTGCAATGCCTCGGCGGCATTCAATAGTTGCGGCAATTTATCGTGAGCGACGTTGACCTCTCCGCGATACATGAATTTAACCAACGCCTCCACCTCCCAGAATTTCAGATCCTTCATTAGGATAATGGGATGTTGACACGGATTCTCCCGTAACAAATCTGCCAAGTAGTCGCTGCAGGAAGATAAAATCATCTTGTGACACTTGAGAGAGCGACCCTCGCACGCCAGGGTCACATCGACGAACTGTTCCGTGTCCAGTAACGACGGGAAGCTATTTTGCATATTACTATGGTAACTGTTCCACCTCAGGCAAACCTGAAATACATGAAAAATAAAGTTAGCTTGGTAATCAGATTGGTATTGATTTATATTTTCTTTTCTTGAACAGATACAATGTAACTCGCAGAAAATATATTTAACGTACCTCTGTAGGTTGCTGATGTACGATATTATGGGGTGCTTGATTAGTTTGTCGCGATGGCATCTTAATAGTCGTAGGTGCAACTTGCTTCACTTTCAATGGAATAGTTTTTAATACGAGAGTCTTTGGTTGCCGTTGTTGCTGCTGCTGTTGGGATTGCTGTTGCTGGGGCATCGGCGCCGGGGCGATATTACGAATATGAGGTCTCACCAAGGACTGCGTAGCGATCCTTATGGCTTTCGTACTCGTATTACCTTGCGACGTCGATTGTAAGACTAATGACAAAAAAATAAATATGTCTTTCTGGCGCACGGGGATCGAAAAAGAAAAAACATCGATAAGAGGCAAGAATAAAGAATTAAAATTATTTAATTAGAAATTGAATATTTATTTAAATAAATTGTTAACTCATTTAATAAAAAGATAAAATATAAAGATTGCAATTAAAATTCTACTTGGACTGAAAGCAAAACATCAGTTTGTCTAAGGATTGTAAATACAGCTAAGTTTACAGTTTTAAAATTGCATCTTAATTAATACGGCCTAAGTTCGGCGTATCTGTAATCTTACCGGCGAAAACGGCGATTCTTACCGTGGTAACGTCTGCCGATCAGCCGGCCGCCGTGATGCACCCTGAGATGCCGGTGCAGATTGGTCGTGCCGCACTGGCGCGGGTTCGCGCCACCTCTGACGACGACCGCTCCGCAGATGCGGCACTGGGCGCGCAACGGATCATTAGTACAGAGATCGAAGTGCGCCCAGACTGCGCTCGGGTTTGCCATCGCGCGGAGACTGCGCGCGTGAGAGCGCACCCGGTGCGTGACGCTTCCGTGGCGGCCGGATGACGACGACGAGGACGACGACGGTGGCGGCGGCGGCAGCAACGCCGTCGGCGGCGGTGACGTCGTCGACGCGGGTGGCATGCTCGAGTCGTCGAGGTAGCAATCCTCCTCGTCCTCCGGCTCCTGCTTCATCGCCAGGTTGCCTTTAATGTTCGCCGTGGAGGTCCTCGTCGTCGCGACGTTACGCTCCTCCTGGCCGCCGCGACGACGCAGGCCGATGATGATCGGTGTGTGAGAGACTCGGCGCAGATCCTGCCGCTCTGAAATCACGACACTTTTTTTAAACCCTGTTCCGTTCAAATTTCTAAAATTGATCATATCGTTTTTTTTTTATCAATTAGAATAAAAAAGCTCTAAAGATAAAAAATAAAAATTTTACAAAGAAAAAAAGAAATTTTTATTTAAAAAAACATCTTGCATTCATAGACGAATCATCAAACGCCAGGAGAAAATATTTTAAAATAATTATTAATATGAGAAATAAAATGTATCTTGTTAACAAGCAGAGCAGCAGAATTAAAATAATCTATTCTATCTCAATATTATTCAATTCATTTCATTTTAGCTTTCCACGTACAAATGCTTCTTTAAGAAAAAAAGGAATTACATTTTTTAAAAGCATTTGTGTTTTTTATGTCAATTAATTTGTCTCGTTACTGAACAAAAAAGTTAAGATACATTAAACGAAGAACGAATAATTTACACGATTTTATATTACATGTACGCAAGATGTGCTATATTTTTCAAATTCAATTTTCTTAGAAACGACGCATCACACGAAGACAATTTTATTACAAGTTTACGAATTGATTTTTTTCACGTAGAATCATCCCTTTCCCCGATTATATCATTAGTTGTAGGACACCTTATTAAACGTGTATGAAACTATCACGTGCTACCTGAATCTAACTAATAATCGTAATTTTCCGCCGTGACCGGAGACCGTGGCGTTTTATCGGGCACGATCGCCACGTGAGTACGGCTCTGTACCGGGTTATATTCCTTATCGCCTAAACGACGATAATCGCCGCCGCTTTTTATAGGAACGCGCGATTCTCCGCCGGCGCGCGTTAAAATAGGCGTCACACGCGCGCTGAACGCCTGACCGAGAACGTCTTCGCACCGGATCAACGAGTTTAATCTTCACACAAATGAGAGAATATTTAAATCTTCCTCTTAATCCTTACAACGGCTACAATGAACAACCCTATATAACAGCTATATATAAAAATATAGCAAATAACTGTAATGTAATTGCAAATGCATTTGAAGAAAAATTTGTGCTTGGATGTTTAATTCTTTCAATGTCATCAATTCTTTATCATCGATCTAGAGTTAGAGTAATCTGAATACAAAAAGCCAATAAATTGTAATGAGATATACCCGAAACTTGTTGGGAAAAGTGATATGTTATTAAATATTAAACATTTTTTCGATTTCAATGAATTTATAATTTTTATGAATAAATTCGGTTATGCCATACTTTTATAATCGAGCTTTAACATTTTTACAGTTTCTATATAATCAATCTCTTTCTTGAATCAAAATAATAAAGTAATGTTACACTTATTTAAATTTATTAACAAAATCTTAAAATTTTAACGTTTCATAATTCAATACTTTTTTCTCAAATTTAACTTAAAACCAATAACTTTACACTTGATAAAGTAACCGAGACGTCAACATCGCAGTTAATTAAATTTTACAATTGTGCTTTGTGTAACAATTCCACAGCACAGAATTAGCTCGCTACGCCGCTGGGCCACTCCACACACGCGTGTATGTATGTACACGCGCCCGGCCATCTTCCTATTCTCCTTTTTTTTTCCTTCTCTTTTTCGCGCGCGCCTTCCCGCTTCCCGCACGTGTGCGTTTCAGCGATCGTCGCGTTCGGGCGCGAGCGACACTCAGCAGCCTCTCGCACCAGTGTGCCGTAAATCTCCCTTTACTCTTTCCCCGAGGAGAGTATCTCGTCGTTACCCCGCTGATGAGTTCGCACCGGTTCCCTCTCTCTCTCTCTCTCTCTCGCCCCGCGCGCGCCGCCTCGCGCACCCACTCCGCTCGTCCCCGCGCGTCATCGTCATCCGCGCGCGGCGTACACTCTCGCCGTTCCGCGAGAAGATCGCCGGTTATAAAACGACGGCCGTGACGAGTGCACGCGACACATCGTGTGCCGCGAAGACGGCAGTTGCTGCCCTTCCCCTCCCGCTTTCCCCGGCCGCTTGCGTCTAACCGATTCTACGGGCGACGATTTCCGTTGTTGCACACTCTTCAATCGATTCGCGCGGAAGCACTGGCGTTGTCGCGTGTGTCTGACTCTCACCTCTCGAGCGTCCCTCCAGTTTCGCTCGCCGTGGATCGGATCGCCGGACAATCGTTTCCCGTCGACGATGGAACGAGGCGATATCGTCGATAACGAACCGCAAAGAGATCGACGGTCGCTCGTGTCCGCCCCCGCGCGCGTGCTCGCACCTACCCTCTCTCTCTTTCTCTCGTTTTCTCTCTCTCCCTCTCCCAGGTTGCAGTGTGCGTGCGTGTGTGTGTGCTCGTGCGTTTCCCTCTCGTGTATACGTTACTTTATCCTCGTGAGATCACCAGGCGTAGGCGAACGATCGTCGGCCACGCGCCACCCTTCGACGGCGACCCGATAATCCCGATGTATCGCGCGTATACCGGCGATACTGACTCCGGGATAAAAGAAAGAGAGAGAGAGAGATCGTTTTAGCGTCGTTTACTCGTTTAGCGCGGTCGCGCGACACGAATTGGGTGGTGGCCCGTGGAGTTTAACCGCTACGCGCGCGCGCGCTCTGCTACGACGCTGCCGCACCGCCGTCGGACGATTTTCCCCGAAGCCGAACCCGGGACTGTGACTAAAATCGAAATCGGTGAACGAACAGGGGCGCGTCGGGGCGCGCATGTGCGGCGCGACGGCGTCGCACACGCCGGTCGTCGACGCATATTATCCGTGCCGCGTCTCGGCCATCCGTGCGCCGCTAACGCGTGCGCGCGCGTGCGTGCGTCCTCCCTACCTCCCCTCCATCTCTCTCTCTTTGTCCTCCTGCCGCGCCGACGAGATTACTAACCGACCTGACGATGTCCGGCCCGAAAACGCCGCCACCGACACGCGCGAATTCCGATCGATCGACCGGAGCGTCGGCATTGTCGACCGACTCCAGCGCGTCGCGCTCAGATAACTTTGAATCATCTCGATCAAGATGAGATAATTCTACGCGAATCTCAGATAGGATAAAGATGACTTAATTTTAAATTTACCTACAGACAAAAGAAGACGGTGGACGGTGTATCGTTACATATTTTATGTAGATAACTTTTTAGGGTAATGTCGCGGAGGAACGGAACAATCTGGGATATACAAAAATAATATATTCATATTGCTATTCGTCAACTTTTAATTCTTCAAAGCGAGAACTCTTCGAATAATGCACTCTGATAAAGTACAATAAAAGTCACAGCAATGTGTTAATACAACTAATCGGCTCGTCCCTTCCCACTTCCGCTTCTTCCCGCCGGCTTGCGGCACGCGGCCCGGCAGATTCCTTGCGTAATCAAAGCGTATTATCGCGATCGGGAGACGAAACGAAACTCGACCAGTGTATCTCGGTCTCGTTTGTGTCAAACGATCCTCGCTCGTATGCGTGACAAAAAGATGTACGCGCGCGCGCTTCGTATACGGATAAGCAGAAACTTCGTGACGAGAGCGTCGTATTTTTGGAACTCTCAACGTAATTCATGAACGCGAGCGAATTCGCGGCAAGTGGACATAAACGTTTCGTCTGATGCATCTGTAACTTACTCCGACAATTTTCCGAAATAACGCAAAATGAATAGGATTCGTCGAGTCGCAAAGACGAATGGTAAAGATCACGGAAATTAGTTGCAAAATGCCAGATAATAAAAAAATCCTTGTATTTACTAGCCTTGTGTCTTGTGTTATAACCATATCGATTTTGTTTCTTATTTTGTTTGTTTAATATCCTGCTCTTGATAAAGATTTTTCTTAGAGTTCTTTGCAGAGTGTTATATACCAACAGTTCGCTTTTAGAAATAGATAACGAACGATTTCTCAGACAGAAACGCAAATGATCTCCGAAATAAATAGCGTTAGACGCAAATACGAGGCAGGTAAACGTTACTGATTTTATCTGCCTTTTTTACCTCGACTTCGATCCGCGTTAAAATAAAAGAAATGTCGCGTGGCATCTTTTTTAATGAATGTATTTTCTCGACAATAAATAAAAAAACTGTCGATGAGTAATATTTAACAAAATTTATTTTTTTCAGGAGGAGAGAAATAGTAAAACACTCACACGTAATGATTCATCATTTTTAATGTAATTTGTATAGTAGCATAGTATAATATTAATTAAATTAATTATACATATTAAATATTAAATATTGTTTTTTTATGCACTGTGTAACCGAGTAACAATACAGACGAGACTAGTAGAAGGTGACCTTCGTAGCACTACCCCTCTTTTACTTCTTAGCGCAAAATTAAGATTATTTGTCATTTTTTGTTCTTACGTTGTTAATTAATTTAACACGGATACTTCCGTTACATTTATTCTTGTCTATTTTCAAATGTATTTTGTTCATTCTCGAAGAACGATAGCGTTTCGATTGATCGTAAAACAGAAGGAGAAGCCCGCTTCGATTCGATGAATTATTTTATGTGAAACGATGACCAATAAGAGCTAATTCAATGAATAAAACCAAGCGTTTGTATATCATCGTCATCTCAAAGGCATGGGCAACGAATTATCAATTCGCAGATATAAGCGCGAACATTCGCTAGTACTTTTAGATATACTATAAAAGCACGCTTTTAAAAATATCCAGACGATCTATAAAATCTATCGAAGGATCTTGCAAAATTACCGCTACAAGTTTTGTCGGTATAAGGTAATCTGTCAACAGAATACGAATATTTGGCAATTAACTGCAGAAATTGGCAATTAAGCAGAATCTGCCGCTTCTAAGTCATTCAAATGATATAGCCGATTCCGCTCGATTTCTACTGGCAATCCGCTGTCAGATTGTGTAAGATTATGGCGAGACTGGCAGAGCTTAATGCGAACGCAGTCGATCTGTCGCGATAAACTTTTAGCGTTTCTAATTTGGACTTTGTATTTGGATTACTTTTTATTCGTGTCGCATATCGGTTATCAATCTGATTTCAGCGGGACTGCTCGATAAGTTGCCAATGTCTTTAAAACTCGTGAAACGTTGACCCAGTGACAATAAGACGTGTAAGATACATAGATATTTCATTAGGATAGACTAGACTTCTTTAAGAGACAAGTTTTCGTAAGAACATCGGCCCGTTATCTGGACAAAATACGTTTGCTAAAAATTTTTGCGCCAATGGCAGTTCTAAAAAAAGGCTGTACATTGTTGTTACAAAACTATGTATCCCTGTTGTCATACTTGTTTCAATAAACGGATTTATGTCGCGTCGTTTCTACATGATCGGGATTCTTGCACGTGTTACTTCTGAATCAATAGCAATTTGTTGCCTCTATACGCGTGACAACGAGTTGTCGTGCGGTCAAAATAAAATATCTAGGTATCTTACATCATAGAGTAAAAAGGAAAAAGAATGTCAGATACCGACAATACAAAGAGCACGATGGCGTCTGGATGTCGTGTGTTAATGGTTGATGGTGTGTAATGATGGTTACTCGCGAGAGTTTTACTGTACCGAAAACCGACTAGCTAGACTAAAAACGAGCTCGCGTTAACAACAAACACGAGGGTGTGTGTGTGTGTATGTGTGTGTGTGTGTTTATTCTTTTATTTATTAGAAATTGACGTTGTGCAAAGTATATCAATGTACGATGACGATAATGGAACAATCATGATGGTGATGCGCATTTATTTTTATTCTAGCGTAATGGAACACGCAATGACGATTACGTCGCTATAGAAATTTGACGCGATCGCCAATTTTCCGACGATTGCGATGGTTCGCATGGAGGAAGGGAGGGCAACAAGGAATAACATCGGTAATGCAATCATAATTGTTGCAATATATGCAAAATATGTTTGTAACGTACTTATATAGTCGCGGGCAGACAGTTCCGTCGTAGAATTCTTGTCCAATCGAATCAGTAACCGATCACTCTCTCGAGAAGTATTTGTAATCGGCGTTGTTACTTTTCGATGGTCACCAACATCGAAAAGGCCAATTGATAGGTGCGCAGATAGCGCTTTATCGTCGAGGAGGCTGAGCAACGAGGTCGAAGAACAAATCGCACCTTTAAATAACGGCTGTCTAATAACGGCCGCCTTGTGTTACGCTGATCGCGATCATCGACCGGGTCTATTCTGAGCCGTCAAACAATCAAGCGGCATATACGAAGTACGATGGACAGCAGCGAAAAGAAGGCCCTTCGCGCTGCGGAGCTGCGTAACAGTAGGACGCGTAGCATTATTATCAATATTCCAAGTTGCACGGCCTTGTGAAGCCAGTAGAGTCTGTAAACGAATAAGTAAGTCCAATCAGGATTTGAGCAGTGACACATATAACGCTTTTCTATAAAAAAAAAAGTTGTTTGATTATCGTTTTAAGCTAAAGAAATGTACAGATATATTATATATTTATAATAATATAATAAAGATGATGGTAAGGGATTGCTAAATATGAATTTGATGACATGATAAATAAATTTTAAGATGATAAATCCATAGACACTTAAAGAGTTGTCATATTAATTCCAAATAAACTCTAGGGAAGAATTTTAGAAAAAGAAAAAAAGAGATCGTGTTATAATAAAACAATTGCTAAAAGATAAAGAGACGTGTCTTACTTTGTAATGTATGAACGTGCAGCTGGCAGTGTGTCCGGACTCTCTTTCAGAATAAATTGTCGTATTCCCAGAATGTAATGCTCTAAATACGACGGCCAGTCGATTTGCCTAACATCGAACATGAACGTTTCCCGATCCTCCGGACTGAGTTGCTCACCCAGTCGTCGCACGTTGTCGTCCCTAAAATTCCACTGTTTCGTACTGAAGTACTCCAAACACTTGGCGGCTTTGGAAAGTTTCGTCTGCACGCGAACCATTATAGGCCGCGAGCCCTTGAGCCGTGCGAGAGTATCTAAGATATACGCCGGTAACATGTGCTGAAACGTCACGCACAATTTGTTTATTATGGCGGAGCTGTGACAACGACCGTCCGGATACCAGAGCGCATCATTCACCGGATGTAGCCGGCAATATTTGAACGATAGATCGACGAACTGCTTCCAAGTTATAGGATTTTGCTGACCGGTGCAACAATTGTAAATCGGGATGGTGTCGGTACGTTGCATGGCGGTCCTCCATGCCGCACAGATCATTAGGTTGATGACAATGTCGACGGGTACTAGGTCCGCCACTTTGTCCTCGTGGCACAGCATAGTTCTGTGCAAACGAGAGACCGCAGTTTGTTAGACAGATTTATTCGCGTGAGGACAACGAATGATCGCGATACTAAAATAACAAATATCAGCACTCGAGTATTTATTGTAATTCTATTGTAATATTAATGCTGCTAGTTACGGATTGTCTGTTATCATCACCTGAAGAAACCTTTTCCGGCGGCAGCGATGATCCCTGTGGGGCCGTTGCAATTGTCCACCCAGCCGGCGACCGGTTCTCTATACGACGACAGTACAATCGATGGCCTGACAATCGCTACCGGCAGGGAACCCTTTTCCCCCTGGAGCATCCGCTCGGCCAATGCTTTGGTGAATGTGTACGTATTCGGTCGACTGGCGATCAGATTAGGTGTAATATCCTCGAACATCTTGTCGTCCATCCATTCTGTCAGAGCGATCACCTGATTAGGTTCCCGACCCACGGAGTAAATCTCCTCGGCAACATCGTTCCGGTCGCAATTGCAATATGCCGTTGACACGTGGATGAATGCCTGCGATCAAATTTGCATTTTATCAAACATATACACATTTTGCGATTACGAGTTGCGAAAAGTACGGAATACGAACGCTCATCTTTTGCCTCGTGTTGATCGAACGTGCGCTCCTAAATGCGTAAATGTGTTGACAAAAAAGTTTTAAGTAAATATCCCAGTAATTGGACATACAACGATCTGAAATCGTTGAATTTTTTTAAAATTTATGACAAAGTGATCTAGTTATACAATTGAAATATGAATTGTAAAACGTTATTGTTATAAAAATATAAAAAATTTTTAATTATTCTAAAAATAATAAAAACTTGTAAAGAACATTTAAGGGGTTATATACACTTAGAAACTTTCAAAAAATCGATTTTTGGGTTTTTACATTTTCTTTAAGTATAACATCTTGAAAATATTCCCTGAAAGTTTCAAGTTAATCTGAATAAAATTGACGAAGTTATACGCGTTCAAAGGATGCTCCGTTCGACCGTTAGCAGGTATAGCGTAGCGCGGGATAGAGATCCTTTCACACGCGCACATGTACACTGTTCTTACTTGTGTGAATCTCTTCTAAAAACCTGTTTCTTTGTATTGTTATTTCCCCTTCTTCGTGTCCTTATGCTATAACCTTAGTATAACGGTTGGCATCGAGCTGTACGGTCGAACGTTCATATATAAAATCGTGCTTAAAACCGTATCTCCGTTTTGGAATTCACTATGGATAAATCTAAGGGTTCCAGAGAGTTACGAAAGACAGAAAATGTTCGAAAATCGAGAACAAAAAAAAGAAAACAATATTTTAATCCAAAAACTGTTGAGACCGACGAAAGTAGTTTTAGTACCTTTGCGAAAAAAATAAAGATTCAAGAAGATATTATTGTGCCACAAGATAATTCTATAGAATATAGAATTTTGAACTTTATCACTGTATTTGCTGCAATTTCAAATTTTGTTAAATGCAAAGTATGTAATGGTGATATTAAATTTCAAGCAGCAAATATGCGTGGACTTGGTTTTAATATTATAGTGATATGCGAAACGTGTGCGCCTCAATCAATTCCTTCGTGCCCTTATATTGGACGCTCATATGAAATAAACAGGCGTTTTATTTTTACTATGAGAGTGCTAGGACTTGGTCTAAAAAGTTGTCAAAAGTTTTGCGGACTAATGGACATGCCATATTTTATTTTTCAAACGTCTTATGACATTACTATAAATAATATACTCAACTGTGTTAAAGAAGTTTCCGATAAACTTTTTAAAAATGCTGTGAATGAAGAGAAAAAAGAAGCATGTAAAGAAAGAAACATAGAAGAAACGAACGAATTAACTGTATCAGGTGACGGGACTTGGAAAAAACGTGGTTTTACATCACTGTATGGAGTTTCATCGATTATCGGGTATTATAGTGGAAAAATACTTGATATTCTCGTAAAAAGTTCATATTGTAAAGCCTGCGAGTATTGGAACAAGAAACAAGATACAGATGAATACGCAGAATGGTTTGAAACACATAGTAACAACTGTTTAGCAAATCACGAAGGATCATCTGGGAAGATGGAAGTTGACGCTATCGTTGAAATGTTTAAACGTTCACAGAATAAGTATGGTGTTAAATACATTAATTATATTGGTGATGGCGACTCGAAGACTTATAATGGTATTATAAAATCTAGTCCTTACGGTGATGATACTTCCATTATAAAGAAGGAATGTATAGGCCATGTACAAAAAAGAATGGGGCATCGATTACGTGAATGTAAAAAGAAAAATAAAAACCTCGGAGGAAAAAATAAACTGACTGGCAAAATGATCGATAAGTTAACAGTTTACTATGGTTTAGCGATACGACGAAATTGTGATTCAACAAATAAAATGAGAGATGCGATATGGGCCACATATTATCACTACAGTTCAACAGATGAACATCCGCAACACAGCAAATGCCCGACCGGAGTTGACTCGTGGTGCGCGTGGCAGTGCGCTTCCGCAAAGGGTGAACTTGCCTCTTTCAAACACGATTACAACGCTTTACCTAAAGATGTTTTGGATGCTATAGAACCAATATACAAGGATCTTAGTAAACAAGAATTACTAGAAAGATGCGTCGGCGGTTTTAATCAAAATAACAATGAAAGTTATAATCAACTAATATGGAAAATCAGTCCAAAAATTATACCTAGTGGATTAAAACCTATCGAACTTGCGGCATACACCTCTGCCTGCATATTTAATGAAGGTTCCAAAACATTATTGCAAATGTTTGAAGCCATGGGAGTTCACAGTGGCCCAAATGCGCATCAATATGTTATTACAGAAGATGCAAATCGAATGAGAATAGCAGACGACCGTGCGCTGCAGAGTACTCGAGAAGCAAGAATGCTTCGTCGCCAGCAGCAACTTGATATTTTGGAGGCTTCAACTTCGGGCGAAAACTTATTATATGGGCCTGGAATAGATGACTTTGTGTAAGTTAAAAAATTAATATTTTATTTAAGTGTATACTTGTCTTGAAACTTTAAATGCGTTTTTCTCAAAACCGTATTTTCAAAATCGGTGACCAAGATAACTCGAAAACTACTGCATCGATTTGTTTCAAATTTTACAGGCTTATTTTAGATATAAAAAACTAGTCCTTGAACGAAGGATTTTTTTTTCCAATGCGAAGTTTTTTTTTTATTGGCGAAAGAATGAGTGATTTTTTCATCGAAAATCGAACTTTAACTTTAAAGGTCCGCCATTTTGTTCCAAATCAATATTTTAAAAAATCCTTCGTTCAAGGACTAAATAATTTAATATATTAAATAAATATATTTGATTTTTTTATTTCAGATGATCCAAATCCGAACTACAGTGGTCACCGCAAAACCAATTTTTAAAACGGAGGTTGAGAAAAATAATAATATCTCTTTTATTTATTAATATTTTTTAATAAAAAAAATATGTAAAACTTTTAAAAATATATCCTTTTAAATGTACAAAAAGTTTTTGTTGTAAGTCTTACAGTTAAAAAAAAAAAAATTCCTAAAAATTACGTTTTTTTCGGCTTTCCAAGTGTATATAACCCCTTAAATGAATCAATATCGGGACAATATAAACGTTTGCTTAACATTTTAAATGTTTGTCTTAAATACTTGTTCTTAACTGTATTATTTACAAAATAATTATAAAAATATATTACCTTAACACATACATAATATACATGTTTCTTAAAAAATTTAAGAACATCAAAATACAACCGCTAATCTAATTGTATAACAAATTCTGTTAATGTTTACAATCTACTTTAATAAATTAAAATATCCAGCTTATAAATATGTTAAGATATTTGGAGATCACAATGAAATTTTAATATTTCAAAAAAAATATATTTAAGATTGATAATAATAAGCTTTCATGTAAATGTTCAGTCACTGGGACATTTATCTTGAACTAAAAAAAGAGGGGGGGGGGGAGAAAAAAAGAAAAAGGGAAGAGACATTTCAAAGATCGAATACCACGGTTTTATAGTCAGTTGCATACAGTGCATCACATAAATGTCAAACTGTTTTCTGTTTACTGACTGTCACATAAAACTAAACGAGATCGTAAAATTTGTCAGACAATCACTTGCAAGTTGCATGCGAGTCTAATTTTCATGTTTTATCTCAACATAAAATACGTGTGCATAAAAGTCAGTAAAATATTCATTTGTTTGTTTTAAATATCTTTTAAAATTTCCGTAGCATCACTTGTCACTTTTATTCACCTTACTATGTTTTAGTCGCACTATTAATTTAGTCGTGACTAATCCATGTTGTCATGAAAGAAGAAATGAGATTACTACACGATTGATGAGTGATTTAATCGCGCGACAAACTCGCACGATACAATTAGAGTGCAGAGTACAAATACACTCGTACAATAAGCCGGCTCTATTTACCTTTTGGAATTTGTTGACACAAATCGAATGTATTTTCACTATTAAGCAGAAACTTGGACAGATTAGTTGTTGATTAATTAAAAATCGATGTCGTACACATCACGAGAGCAAATGAAACGAAGCGTTCGAAAGATTCTCGAGAGTACATTGCCTCAAGCGTGTATCTTTCGAGGGATGAGGTAGAGATGTAAACCCTCCGTAGACAAAAAGCACTGTAATCTTTCGTAAAGAGCACATTCGTAAAAATAAGATCGCTACAGCTATTTTGCCTTTTACTACAGTCGAATTCGGTTTACGACTGCAAATCAAACGCGGGTTGACGTGGTGATAGATCAGTAGTTCGAATAGAGCAATTAAAAAAGAACACTTTTCTCTTCTCTTACCTCCACATTGTGCATGCGGTTGCATAATTCAACCAATCTTTTGGTGCCCAACATATTTATGGTCACCGAGAGCTTCAGAGCTTCGTCGAATTTGACCGTGGCCGCTGAATGAAAAACGATCGATACGAATCGTATTAAGGTATTTTGATCGTCTGCCGAAATGCCCAACTCTGGTTCCGTAATATCGCCAGCTACGGGTATAACCTTGGAAAGTACGCTGGGAGAATCTCGCCGTAATTTCTCAAAAAGCTGCCAAAAATAACATAATGTTAATTTTTCGGAACAAATAACTAATGTGATGTAGAAGGAAGATGATATTACCGGCCCGTTTAAAAGTTCCTGCAACCTCTCTTGCACGTTCTGTCCCTTTTTAGGTCTCATTAGAAGGTAGATGTTTTTGATGTCCGGACACGATCTCAACAGCTTCTCGACGAGAACTTTACCCATGAAACCTGTTGCTCCGGTTATAAAAATTGACCTGTCTCTGTAAAAGTCCTTCACGGATGTGTACTCACTGCCAGCCATCGTGGCCATATCAACTATTTGTCGAACGCGTCCTTCAAAAACATTTTCAGAGATTAAAAAAAGATAAAAAGTATCTAATGATATATAATTATTATTCACCAATTTATTTCACTAATTATTATGGAGGATATCCTACCTGAATTATTTCGTTGAATTTCTTTGAGTTACTTTCAGGTAGAAAGTACTTCACCTTCGTTCCCGTGATAAGAATCTCCTTTTACTTCTGTTTCTATAATTTTTTTTACATGAAATCAGAAATATTAAATTTGGCATTAAAATTTCTTACATATACATAATCAACTTGAGTTTACAGAATTAAGAGCACTCTTCTTTTCTTAAAGTTAATTCATAATTATAAATACCATAAAATACACAGGATAGAACCCAATAAAATATTAGGGGTTACTTTCCATTTCACGCATATGCATTATTTAATTTTATATCGTTCACCAAATAAGGACAAATGATGCGCATTACGCGTGGAATGGAATGCACCCTATACACAGGAAAAAAGACAAATGTCAAATTAACTCTTATAAGTATACTCATATGAACGCATTCATTCTTTCATATATACATAAAGATATATAATCTTTTTAGAAAAATTTGAAAATCTTGAATTTTAACAATATTATTGTCTTATTTTAATACTATAATTGTTATTTCAAGAATATAATTATTTTGATAATTCTATTCTGAAAAAAATTATAATCTTCGATTTGAACATAACAGTATTTTCTATCCAACATTTTTCCTTTCCATTCAAGAAAATTATTCTTAAATAACAAGAATATCATTTTCTTGATTAAACTATATAAAATCTTAAAATAAATCTTCATTCAAGTAAATTTTTTTCATTTGACGCAATATAATCTTATTTCAAAATTTTTATTTTAAAACTAAAAATATCAAAATAACAATATACTTTTTTTCTGTGCAGTATTACTAATTTGCGACGGATACGCCGCGCGCCGTTGCAAATCAACGTACGTTACCTGTGTTTATCGGTGCAGCGAATAGATCCTCCTTTTAGAAGATAGCTTCTATTTGTTTGGAAACTTCCACGGAAAACGACCGATCGTCAAGGAGGATTCTTTCAAAAGCAAGGATACGGCGTACGGCGCAATGTTCCCTTTTCACACGCGTATACGTCGTACCGTAATTCTTCAGGTGGCTTGTGATCAAGTTCAATGTCTATCGAATTCATGTCGCGTCCCTCGCAGGTACGAACCCGTTGTCCCTGTGGACAAAGCAAGCGAGACCTTCTTCTGAGATTCCGAATTACGCGCATTACGTCGATCGATTAGTCACGACGTTAATGCAATCGTTGCACGTAATATGCTTTTTGCTAATAAAGTCACTGAAAAACAAGTATTTAACAAGATTTTATATAATATCTACATCATTTTTCAATTAATCTTTTATATTTTTACACAGAGACTAATGAGCTTAACGGTTTTTTTTAACGTAATTCAATATGGAAATTTAGTATTTTAAAAAAGCGGTATATAATCTTATTTTTTAATCTTTAACGCAAACGCGTTTTTAGCTGGAATATATCTGTATACAATTTCTTTTCTTTTCGTGTTATGATAGAATATCACGAAAAATAAATACTTTACAAGATATTCTACTATATCTGCATAGTCTCTTAACGATCTCATTTTAATCTTCTGCAGAACCTTGGGGGAAATCAATTTTTCGACTTTGAATTATTATAGATAGATGGTAATCGAAAGGAATCGGCTTCCCTGGAGAAAAAGTTGTTGACAATAAGGATTTATCGACCAAAGAATCCCGTATTTCATCAATAAGTGTTCTATAAACGAGTAAAAATGTGTGTATCGTCTGCGATGACGTATAGGAAGTTGTTCTAGATGTTTTAATCCAAAAAAATTCCTTGAAAAACACAACATTCTTCAACGACTGGGCAGTGAAATTCAGCGGAGGATTAATATCATTTACGTAAAATAATAAGATCGATCTCGAGTTATTCTGATTGTAAAATTGATTCAATAGGAATCTTAAAAAAAAAAAAAAATTCATGGTATATCACATTTCTTTTTTAAATCTTTAACGCCAACGTTTAGCATATTTTTAAGCGCAGCCCTCTTCTTTCCTTCTCGCAACAGGTTTTTTTATCGCGTAAAACAAATATTTCATATACGAGATATTCTCTACGCTATCTGCATTGTTTTTCTCCGCGTTCGGCAGAAAAAGTAGCTTTGCAACCATTGTAAGATTCTTTAATGCGATTACGTTTTGCCCTTAGTCTAGTCTGTCGGATCTAAATGTGAGGCCACATTACCGACAATGAGAAACGTCAAAACAAGACGCGCGTGTACACCCGTAGAATCTAATCTAGCATAGCAACACAATCTCACGGCACTTGCGCAACGCCGTGAAGTACGTACTCATTACTCTTTTGAGTTCATAATTTATTATTTTTTTTTACGTCTTGTTTTTTTTTTCACATCCGCTTCGACATGCACAGTTTTAAGAATACAAATGCGTCAGAAAAATCCGAGATATCGCCATTCCTCCTGCCGGAAGTAATTCTAATTATTTCAGCGTATCACTTCACGCACTCTGCATTTACGTACATCCGCGTCACACGCGGATACACACGCGGCCGTTTCTAAAGCGGTGTAATAAGAGAGAGAGCAGATAGGAGATCGATAATCGTCCGTCACGAAAGGGCGTACGAACGCGCGCGCCTTGCCAACCGATTTGCGAGCGGTGTGCGGTGTCTAACGTACCGTAAGGAGGTTACCGGGCTTTTATGTGCGGCAAGGGTTCTGAAAAGGCTTAGGCGGGGGAGAACGCGGCGTCGCTTGAACAAAATCGGCTGATCGCCGTCGGCCTTGAAGAGCGTCGTCTCCGAGGAGCGGCACCTTGTCGTCCGCCTCGGGGACACCGCGAGAGATATTCGTTATCTCATCGCGTAATATCGACGTGACGCGATGTTATCTTACGGTGTAACGTTACAAACTGTTTGTATCCGTCGCTCGATATAGCCGCAATTTTTTTTTTTCACCCCCTCCCGCGCGCGTCGTGAGAGAGGAAGGGCGCGCGAGCTAGGGCTCCTCTCCGTCCGCTCACGGAACTTCAGAGACTCACACGAGGACGGACGGAGGAAACGTGCGACGGCGAGGAATTATTACGGTCAAAAACTGTGGGATAACGTCACCTCCCCCCTGATCCTCGACGTCGCGGCTACGTGCGGATAATTGCTGGCGACTCGCTGGCGTGCGTGAGTTCGCAATGCGACTTGAATTTACGTAATGTCGGACGGATGCATCGCGGCAAAACGGTTCACGGACTCGAAAACAAAACCACCAGTGCAGCAAAAAAAAAACGTTTCATCGGCGGCGCTTTAATAATTCGACGTGCAAGGTCAAGTGACCTTCGAGAAAATACACCAGCGGAATTGACGAATTAAATCAATCGTTACGAGAATAACACCGAGTCGGGCTACCGGGTCTCTCTCTCTCTCTTCTCGTACAGTGGGGAGAAGATGCTTGAAAAATTTATTTGCGGGGCATAAATTTAATTCGCCGAATAAACATTTTTTATTTAAATATGACAACTCAATTTTATTACTAGTAATAAATTTTTATCTTTCCTCAGAGATAAAACTCCACAAGCGAATTTCGACTTTAAATTGCGAGGTAGATGGTAATTGAAAAGAATTGACTCCTCTAAAATAAGTTGTTATAATAGTGAAGGATTTATCGGCTAAAGGACAATGTGTTACGTCAGTCGTGACACGTGATGTTTTGTGCAGCAATAAGCGAAAGTCAAACGTGAACAAGTGATCCAGGGTATGTCTGACAAAATTTATTTTTTTTTTTTTTGTCAAAGCAAGTCGATCATGTTCTTTGCCATTCTTAGCTTTTATTTCAATACGATATGAATAAAAGGTTACTTGCATTATTACTAAGTATAAAAATTCAAAACTTGCATTTGATGGGAGAATAATCTACTGAATAAATTGTAAGTTCTTTATGCGAGCAACCGCCAGATTTATTTATACGTAACGAATATATTTATTTCTATAAATTATGTATACTTGTCTTAAAAGCTTACTTCCGAAATAAATTACTGATTTCTTTTCAAAAAGTAACTTTTCCCCCTTCTATTCCTTCATCCTATTTTTATAAAGTAATATATCACCAATTCTAAATAATCAAATAATTATACTTTTTAAACAGGCAATATTATATAATTTTTCTCGTAAATACTAATTTTAGACCGTTTCACGCTACAACAATCTTTTTTTATTTACACGTATAAAAAAGTTATGAATTTTTTACTGCAACAATGAATTGCCGATTCTGTCTCGAATTTAGTCACATAAAAAACATAAAAATCGGTTTCGAGTCCTATTTTCGTACTTTTGAATGCGTAGATGTAACAGAATTATTTTAGATGTTTTAAAGCCCCAAAAATCTTTTGAGAAATGCAACTGTCCTTCAGCGGTTCATTAAATCTGATGAAGCAATAAAATTTAGTAGTATCTGTGAAGAGTTAATAAGAAAAGTAAATAAAAATATATTTCACAGAAATGTATATTCCGCGTCATCGCTATCAAATTTTTTTATAACTAAATGTCAACGAAAGGGTAACATATTCTTCTAAATATTTCGACTTTTTCCGTCAGTGTAGAAAGTCGCAAGAGGCTACTTTTCCCGCTTGCAATTTTCACCTTTCTATGTCCTATTCCTATATATTTCAATATACAAATTGACGTACAGAAAAATTAAACGTTTCTAAACCGAAAAGTGCACGAGCTTGGTAATAAATTTTATTAAGCAAACCAATCACGTAAATTCATGTTTTTCTTTTCCTAGCAACTGTTCGCGAAAAAAAACGGATATCTCGGAAACCGGTGGTGCAACTGACACCCTTTTCATATACAATGCATATCGAACAGCGGATAACCCCACGGGGTAAAGCTATCTAAATTTCAATAAGTTACAAGAAAAAAAAAGACAATTCGTATCTACCTCGATTCGATTTTATGATTATTTATGAGATACACAGAATCTCACAGTTTTTAATCGAAGTAACGTCATTAGAGATACAAATAATCGAGAAAAATACTATACGAGAATGTTAATTAAAAATCTCAATAACAAAACAATTTTCTACTTTGACTAAAAGTTTTTTAGAGTCGGACACGTGTATATTCGCAGACTTTTTATTTTATATTATAATTTTTAAATTTGATTGTTTAAACCAACAGATTTTTATGTAAAAATAGCTGTAAATTAGCATAAAATGCAGTACAATGACAAAGTAGATTTGATCATATATTTAGATCATTGTTGGTAACAAAAATAAGAATTAAAAACTCAATAAATTTCGATAAAATAAACACTACATCTTTTTTTAATAAGAAACAATTTGTTCCGTTAAAAATTGTTTTCCTTTTACTTCAGACCAGTTTTAATACAAATGCAATATGTTATTTATACGTTTTCATGTTTTTTTAATGTGCAGATTTATCCAATTTATCATACTCGAAAATAAACGCCGGCTTGTTGATGTTTTTCGTGCGTGTGAATGTAGTTCAATTTTATATAAAATTTATGAGATAATTATCGAAACCCCCGCAGTAACCGACAGTCCGTTCAATTCGATCGGAGAAAGTGAAAAACTCGACGTCTTTCCGCGACAGGGGACGCGTATCGAAAAAAATCTTGTTTCTCGGGGTATGTACAAGTGTCGCAAACGCGTCGTTATCGGCCCACCTGTTCCGATGTATGTCCGTTGCTATCGAACAGGATAATCAACGTAAAAGCGAAAAACACATTTTTTCTAACTCGAAGCTCGTTCGGTCCAGGATATTCGGTGAGCCAACGACATTAGCCTTTTAAAAAAGCAGCTTTCGCTTGAATTGAACCGTGCTAATAACCCGTTTCGATAAACGGTGCCGATTATTCCTAGTAGTCGCGACGTGTTCTGCGATAACCGTTAAGCTGTGGACATAAAATTTTACAGCAATGCGCCCGCCAGTTTTCCATCACCCATGAGGAAATCGCATTAGGAAATACGCGTCTCTCTCCCTCGCATGACCGGCCGTTTTGCCGCTATCTCGATATTCGATTTTCAATACGTCTATATAGATAACGCGTTGCGTAAAAGGAGCGGAAGAAAAGAAAGAATAACACGCAACATAATAATAAATAAAAGTGTGATATCCTTAACAGAAGAAGAAAAAGGACGTGCGTACTTGTGGATTCATAATAATAAACGGAGATTTGCATTGCTAATTAGCTTTTAATAAAAAGAATTGCAATTGTGCAATTGAATGCCGATATTAATGCGTCGATCCGCGGACAGCCCCCCCCCCCCCCGTCGCCCCCGAGGATAGCGTCCTCATTTTCCGTATCTCATTTTAATCTCATTCACTCGTCGCGATTTTCGCGCGATCGCGGGTGGACCGGTAGATGCATATACGCATCTCGAATTCGGCAATTCGATCTCGCGGCGCGTCCCGGGATCTCCGTCGCGGCAATAACAGCTGCGCGAATAGAAACATACGGCGTCTCCTGTACAGAAGACAGAATGCCAGGCGGATGCATGCGAGGAGAATTCTAGGTCACTGTCCTGACGATCGAGGCGATGCAACCGGGAGAAACCGAGCGTCCGTCCGTCCGTCCGTCCGGGCGGGCGGGCGGACGGCCCGTTACACGGAAACCCGTTATGCGCGAGGAGCGCGCGCGGACGTGCGGCGAGCGTGATCGCGCGACCATGGTCACGACTACTACACAGCCGCGACCGCGAAACCGATCGCCTGCGACCGAGATTCGCCCCATTTCTTTTCGGCGATCACTCTCTCTCCGGCGTTACCGCCCTTCCCCCTTCGATGGCTCGACGAACGACCGGTGTCGCGCGTCCCGTCGTCGTTGGCAACCTAGTCGCGCCGCGCACACGTATTAGAATAATGTTAGTTCACGCGCTAGGAAAAAACGATCGCCTCGCTTCTTTTTAGCTTTCTTCTTTTAACAGTTATCTCCGCGATGAATTGTTCTCGTGGCAATTTGATTTTAAAATGCGTTTACTTGGAAAAAAAGTTGATATTAATTAAACTTTTGTGCGCGCATAGAACCTGAATTAACCCTCCGCGTCTGTACACTGATCCCCAAAAGGGAACAAGCGAAATTTTTCACTTGTGTAACCACAAGACTGGTGATAGACGGGGCTTGGTTCCCCTTTAACAAATGATCAAAATAATTATTAAAATTTAAAATGTAGTCACTCAAGAGTAATTAGGAATTTTTTCAGATTTTTTGCATGTATTCTACATTTAAGAAAAGGGACAGGACAAAAGGGGGTCATCAGTGTACAGACGGAGGATTAAGTAAATATTACACAATATATTCTGAATCCAAGTAAATTTGTAAGTCAAAACAAAAATCGACTTGCTTATTAATCTGTATCCTTTTCTTCGATAAATTTTTATAATATCCTTATAAGGAAAACCATATATATGACAGAAAGAATACAAATTCTTTTTCTTATACATGATAAAGAGTTTCTTTTCTAAAATTGACGATATTTCAAGACAGTTATCGAGCAAATCTTTTTGTGCTAAAACTATAATTAGAAGAAAAACGTAAAAAAAAACCGGAGACAGCATTTTTCTCCGTGTGTAAATACGCGTAATAAAAACGTTACCTATTAACGGTGTCAATTAGCCAACGGAAGATTTTCTAACGGAATCAAACCGCAAATTAACCAAGTTTTTTACCATTCCGTTTTTATACCTTTCTGTTATTAACATAATCTTCGCGATGCAATCTGAATAGACAATTTTGCGTTTTTACAATTACAAATAGAGGTTAAAAAGGATACCGTATTATAATAATATTCCAAGAGCATAAATTATACAAAGCAAATTACCCTCGTACTGTTACGACAAATCGCAAATGATGAATTCAGGACGGTGTGAAGAATTCACACTGGCAAACGGCAAACTTTCGAGAATCCCGCAGAATCGCGCATAGTCCGGCATTAGTTCAACTCTGCTGTTCCATTCGAGTTTTCTCGAAAGTCGACCAAAACGTATTTGCCTGACTTTCTCACCAATTTCTATCTGAAAGTATTATTTCGCTGATATTTTAGTAACTTTGTTCGCTGCAACGCAACGTAAGAAACTTTTTCTGCGTGAAATTTTTCTTAATTTCTCATGTTTTACAGTACACGAAGAGAATTTCCTCTTAAAAATTACCCTTGAAATTGTGATAATGCTGAGACAACGTGAACATCAAAGAACTTTACTATGCTTTTAACAAAATTTTAGTAAATTTTAGTAAAATTTATTCAAATTTTGCCGAATTTTATTAAAATTTTAGTAAATTTTGTTACTAAAAGCGTAGTAAAATTCTTCGAAGTTGACGTTGTCTCAGCGTTACGACATTTTTAAGAGAAAATTCTCCCCGTGTAATTTTCTCTTTCTTCTAATTACCGATTGATAAAAACGATAGAACGATCGTTCGGTAAATAACTCAAACGGCAGGGTTAAAAGTGCGCGCGTGTACGCGACGACCGCGATAAGCGAACGTAAAGACCGTTTAAGCATCGTGGCATTATTACCGCCGTCAGCTACGACGCGACATAGAGAAACTATGGCTTCTGCGGAACTGGCTGCTAGGACAGGTGTCAGGCAGCGCTCGCGCGCGCACCTTGGAGGAAGAGATCGCTTATCGTGCTATTTGCTTTACTTCACGCTCTTTGATAACCGACTTCGGCAACCGCGTATCGCGCCCGATAACGGAAATGCCCTGTTAATTCTAACCGGCCAAATATCGCTCGAGCGCACCGTGGCGAATGCACGCTGGAGAATGCCGGCGCGGCGGTACGACAGTTCGTGTTTAATAACGGCCAATAGCACGCGTCTGAGCGTCCGGTTGCGTCTCGAAGTGTGTCACCGGGACACCGGCCACCGAAACGCGTCCGAGCGTGATGGCGATGCGGCGACGCGACTGGAAAGCCGTCGCCTTATCTAATTGGCATGGGCGATTGGAAAAACGATTGCGATCGAAGACGAACGGCGGTTGAGTGCGCAAGTCTACTTTCTTCCTCGTGTCCTCGTGAGGAAAAGAAATCGACGGCGCTTCCGGCCTCGAGGTGTCCCCGCCGCACACGGCCCTGTTTACGCCGCGCAGAAATTCCTCTCGCATTTTTACTTCTGCACACGCACTCTCTCGAAGGTGCGCGCGCCAAAATTGTACTTCACACACCCATCTCGGCCTATAATTGACCTCGGTTGACAGACTATCTCTGCGTAACAACGACTCGTTCTGTATGCATAACTTTAACTGACACCATTATGTAACCATGGATTATATATTCTCTAATTAACTTCGGCTCACGATTCGTATTTAAAATAAAAAACGTATTATATTCCAGAAACAATAATGCACTTACAAAAAAGATGATGATTAATAGCGTAATCTAATTTAAATGAATTTTTTTATTTCTTTCGTGTAGTTTTCATTTTTTTTTTGTTCTGTATAATTTAACAGTTTTGCATCATACAATTTGTACGATTTACGTAAATGTAAATTCGCACGACGAGCACACATGTGCGCGAGGAAGTTCAAAAGATTAAAAAAAAAAATTTAGAAAAACGGTAGTACATCGGGCAATCTTTTTCGAGCCTCAATCGCAGCGGGCGTAAACACACTGACGTGGCGGCGGGAAAGAACGTAAGATCCTCCGAGGAGAATCGCGGTCACCACGACCTACGTTAAGTTTCGAAACGTTCGATATGGTCCAAAGATGGAATAAAACGAGTTTCGGCGCGACCGATTTAATGAGACATGAAATTCACAGACTGCGTAACATGTGGTACTGTCACTTGTTTGGGTTTTTTTTTTATTTCTCTTAAATCCCCACGCGGAGCAAATATCCGGTCCATATGCTGTAACACGCCGTAAACGACAAACACGATAAAATCCGGATTGAGCTTAATTTAAATTTCAATCGACATTGTGTAACACGCGTAACGATAACGATCGACGAGTGTTTACGGGTCGTGTATTGGACCGGGCAACAATAAATTGTCCCTTCTGCTAAGAATTCTTTCGATGAATTCGATCAATTATTTGATCAACGATATATTAAGCGGTGAAGTGACATAGTCATTCGCCTGTGCGGCACAATGATAGGCGGGTATGTGTGCCATGCCCCAACGTGTACACGTAATAAAACATCATTTATCGTCTTATCTATACGTCGGCAAACATCGTGCTAAACGCGACTCGCAACCGCACTGGAATCGACTAATTGAAACGGCTCGGGGAGCACAGTGAACCTTACTCTTTTTCGTTTGTTCAAAGTTATGCTCTTTTGCTTATCGCGAGCCTGGATTGTCGCTTACCCAACGGTCTCGTGGCGCGAACCCGTTCCCTCGATCGGTCGGACACCTGTGAGGGAGACGCCACCAATAGGGGGGATGAACGGAGGGATAGAATGTCGAAACGCACTTCTCCCGGCGGAGATAAGACGCGCGATGAATCGACTTCCCACGAAGCGGGACGAGCAACGAGACATACACTGAGCGTACATGAAACTTACTCGAGTCCCTTATACCTGTCCAGCTCATAGAACGGAGCGTTCTCCTCCCACTACGGGAACTCGCCGTGATGCGTGCTTCATATTACCCTACCCCGTGCCACATGTGTACAGATAAATGCGCTGCTTATTTTTTTTTAGAAAAAGGACGTTTCAGCGAAAAAGACCGACGTAATCGACTTGCCGTAAAAACAGAACATTTACTGTCACTCGCAAGCATTTCACTTCAACGATTCCTTCTGCCTTCACAATGTAAGGTTTATATTATTCAGCTCGGGTCATAAAAACGTCTTATTCGCGAGTATCGTTTGCGTATGTAAAAGCATTTAATCTCTTGAGTGTACACGACGCCTATAGACGCATAAAATTACTTATTGTATCTTTTAGTCAACGTTATCAAAATTGTTCTTAAAATGTTACTTAAAAATTCTGGTATCATATTTGTGATCAGTAATTTTAAAAACAGTGATACAGATTCAAAAAGGAAAACTAAATATATTTCAAATTTACAATTGAGAATTTAATTGAAAATTTTGTGAAATTTTTCACCATACTAAATTCACTTTGAAAATTATTATAATAAAATTATTATATTATTAAACACAGATGTAAATAAGACTAATGCAATGTATTTTGTCTCGTATTTTGCTAAATTATTAAAATCACTTTATATTAAATTATTAAAATCACTTGAAATCCGATATCAAATTTGTATTCTGCGACTTCGGAAATTCTTGTATAGACATTATGATATTTTGTAAAAGGCTTGAACTTTTTGAACACTTTGCATTTACATCTCAACCCTGAAAAAAATAATCGATTCCAACAACACTTATTTAAAGTAAATAACGCGTTTTTTAGTTATGCATAATAACCACTCTTTTTTTTGTTAGAATTTTTAAGACTAATGTACAGTCATCAACGCAGAGTTTACAGCACCTTTTTTTAAAAATAAATTTATGAATGCGCTAATACGTTCAGGATGCAAGATCATAACTAATCATTATTGGTCTGTTCTTTCTAGCTGCACTGTTGCACTGGTGCAATAAGTTAAAGACAAGTATATTTTTTCTCATTCTAACTTATTGCACCAGTGCAACAGTGCAGCTAGAAAGAACAGACCATATGCATGAAGACATGACAGTTTATTCACATCCTGAACGTATTAGCGCGTTCATAACTTACTGAAAAAAAGAGATGCTGCAACCAGTGTCAACCCCTGTGCTGACGATGAGCTTTTTACTTTCTTTTTTTTCATTTTTCTTTATATTTATTGTCTTTTTGCCTCTTCGCATAAACTTTTATCAAAATTGACGAGATAGTAGAGAAATACGAATTCCGAAGAACACAAGACGCATGATAAACAACACGATTTGTCGATAAAAATTAAGTACTAAGAGACAAAAATGCAACAGACGAAAAGCAAGAAACAGAAAAATAAAAAGCAGTTTACATCATATATAGAACATATGATTAGAAATTAATTTATGTTTCTGATGTTTGTTTTTACTTATCAAGAGACACATGTTTCGTATCAAGCACATAAAATGTGCAATGCATAAAATGGACTTCGGACTTTTCAACATATTACATCACCTTTTTTTACAAAAAAATTTTTTATACAAAATTATTATTCATTAGAATTTTTTTGTATAAAAAAAATTTTAATGAATAATAACTACGTCTTTCGAATTTGACGTCATTCTCTCATGAAGTTTTCCACATTTGTTACAAGAGAATTGAGTTGATAAACTTGCAACAATTTATTCCAATTCACAAGTCATTTTTATTATGGTAATTGCAACATCATGAATATAATAATACAAGTTTTTAACAGATTAAAGCCTATTAAGATATAATAAATAATGAGAACATATATTTATTCTGTAATTATATTATAAATTATGTGTGGCAAAATAATAGAAGCAACTCTTTATCAGTTTCAAAACTAATATAATTTTTTAATGAAATGAAATGAAATGAAAGTGAAATTATTATCAGGAAATTAATTTGCAAATATACTACCACTATACCATTACTGGCAAAATTTAATTGAAAGTTAGATTAAAAATTAATCGATTGGCTCAAATTACACATGTTATTTGCATTCTCACATTAATAAATAAAAAATATATAAAAATACACAAGTAAAAATCAATAAAAATAAAAACAATGAAATATATAAAGTGAAAATTTTTATACATAATCTTTTATAAACAATGTACTTTCTTATGTATAAAAATTCTTGCTTTCAATTGTAATCATTGGACTTCGGATTATATGCAAATTGCATATTTATTATTTTTTGCATATTTTATTAGAGCATTAATAATGTAACAAATTAATAATGTGAACAAATTGTTTTTAACTAATTGATGTTAATTAGTTAAAAACATTATAATTTGTGTACATTATTAATGCTCTAATAGAATATGCAAAAAATAGCAAATATGCAATTTGCACATAATCCGAGAAGTCTAGTAATCATATTAAATTAAGATGTTAAAAACAAGATATGATGTTTGTACAAGATATTAAAAACAAGATACAATTTTTTTTCTTGTATCACACATTAAAACAAGTTCAATCATATTAAATTAAGAAAATTTATTTTAAAAATGGCGCAGGTTTTACGAAATATCGAGTAATAAACTTTCTCTTTAATTTTATTACACAATCAAAAATAAAAATAATTTTTTATGTCACACAATATCTTATCGTATTCTTGCCTACCACCTTATCTTCACACTATAAAGATACATGCAATTGCTTAAACTATACACTACATATGCAAATGTACATAAATGAGTGTAATCTGAAAAATTACATATGTAATTTTTAAAACACTACGTTTGCGATATAAAGTTATATTTTATCACAATCTGTTATATCTTATCTATTAATTTTTTTGCGATAACTTAAATTCGTTTTAGATTGTGGAAGTTAAAAACTGCGAATTGAAGATTATAATCTAATCAATTAAATTATTCTCAATTTAATACATCGTCTTGTTCCGAATGGTTGAGTTTTATTCTCCAATTCACAATCCTCAATCTCTAGTACACAGTCTAACATCAGAAAAAAGTAACTTCATATCAACAACAAAATTTTTTTTAACACATAAAAATTAAAAATGTTTTGTTATTGACGTAAAATCGTTCTTTGCGTTCTTTATTTTTGTGCGTACTTTGACTGTGTAAAAGAATTTCTGTAGAACCAATTCAAAGATATTTTCTAATAAGAAACGTTGGTGACCCTACATTATCGACCCCGATTACAGGGGGACACTTTAGCATCCCCTTAAGCGTTTATCTTTCCCCACAAATTTCCGATGAACTGATTCGCGCAGTAGCCTAAGCGCCATTCCCGTGGACGCACTGCGCCGTCGCATCGTCTTTCTCGCATTACATTATGTAAGATTTTAAAATTGTCAGACGTATTTTTATCATATTAAGTGGCGAGATATCTATGAATAATATTCGATAACTCAAGAAGCTAGGTGTTCTCTTAATTAAAGCTTCCTTACAATAATTTTTCAAAATAAATGCCGTTTTTCAACGTAGAAAAATTGGATTGTGAAAGGAAAATGTGTCTAAGATTTTTCTCTTGAAATTAATCATTTTATTACATATGTATATAATCAGCACTGGGAAAAATAGTTGAAATAAAAATATTTATTTAAAGAATACATATATAAAAAGCACTATTTGAAATAACTATTTTTTGTAACAAATAAAGAGACAAATAGTATTTAACATTTATATATACATTTACTTAAAATAAGATATTTATTTTACATTTCGATATGTGATAAATAAATTTCTTCTACTTTCTACTTTCTATTTCTTAAAAATATAAAATAAAAAATAGCAAGACCAAAATAAAAAGCAGCATATCAAGTAGCTAGGCAATCAATGGAACAGTTAATTTGCGAAGAATGCACGGAAATTTGTATCGCGAGAAACTTTATCGTCTAAGTAAAGTCCGCAGACAACGCATTAATAATTACTGTCGTCCCCCTTTAAGCTGCCCACTCACAGTTAGGGTGAGTCAGTGTACCACGAATTAAAGATTGAGGACTCGACCAGTCAAATAATTTTAATTTTACGTTGGGATTACCAAGACGCTCATGACGTCAACTGAGTCAATATCAGCTGTATCTTACTTTAAAATGTACTTTGATTTTTTTTTTCGTCTTCCAAGTATTCACTTTTACCGGATTCTGAGTAGCTATGAATATTATTTATATCCAATTTCCGGTTTTTCATTCAGCGGTTTTTGTTCTAGCTCATTGAATTCTAGTCTCGCAATGGTCATAGTCCCCAATCTTTAATATGTAGTACGCTGACTTGAATTAGCGAGTAGAGAATCCAAAAGGCCGAAGAGGGGAAGCGACACAGCATGAATCTTCAATGCGGTGTCCGACGTGGCTTCAAGTTAAAACAAGATCGACATTATTCTAATTATTTGCATGCATTGTAATCAATCCGCAATCTTCAATCCCCGATAGAAAGTACGATATCGGCAGAGAACTACGTCAAGACTCGAGAAAGATCCTCGGAGGCGCAAAAGTTATAACAAGGTATACGGGACGGCGAGGGTGGGAGGGAAGGGAAAGAGGGAGATTCATCCCGGATCCGGAGGTTTATCACGGACGGAGCGGCGTGGAAGTGACGGGCGACGATGTATCGATCAGATTTCTCCGCGGATGTGCTAGCGCGAGATAAAAAAAAAAAGGCCCGCTTAAGCCTCGCGAGTAGATCGCCTCGCGCGAGGACGGCCCGAGCGGGGTTACAAACCTACCGGGGAATCAATCACCCGTGGCCATGGGCTTCTCTCTCTCTCTCTTCCTTCCTTTACTGTACCCACGGCCGCGGCACGTAACGATGCATCATTTCGCAATGAATCGTCGGTTGGCCGGCGAATAAATATTCCTTTCGACCAGTTAATTCGATCCGCGTATGAGAGAACGAGGCTGCGGGAGGAGGCCCGCGATTACCGAAGCCGGCCAGACAGACAGACAGACAGACCTTCGCGAGGCTAACGCGTAAATATTAGCCGCGCCGGGGTCAAAACGATCTCAAAGCCTTAAAGCGCCCGGTTTTTTCTCTTTTTCCCCGAACATTTTCAGGTATTCACCTTCACCCAAATTCACCCGAGTAGTCGCGGCGAATGTATTACGCGTGTGCTTTACGTCAATTAGCCGAAGTTTTCGGTTCGACTCGAACGACGATGTTAATCGGCAGACGTAAGTGCACGAGCAGGTGAGGGGTGAGTGAGAAGAAATCGAGAATGACACATGATGCCAGCGAGATAAGGCGACTCAAGCTCGAGATAACGTCCGGCGCAATGACGACGACGATGACGACGACGACGACGACGAGACGAAAGGGGAACGAAGGGAGAAGAGAGGACGAATCCGAGGGCGAGGCGAACCGGCGGCTCAGGCGCGGTCGGCGCGCTCGCGCCTATCGCTCCCCGTGTCCGAGCGGCAACTAGAGGACCAATTCCTAGCCCCGTCCAGCCGTTGCGGTGGAAGCCACGTTCCTCGACGACGACGAGAGAAACGAGAGAGAGAGAGAGAGAGACGCGCGCGTGCGGTCGATCCTTGAAGCGCACCACCCCGCAAAGGCGAAGAGCGAGCGCGCGCGCGCGCGCGCTGCACCTCGGGTGCCGGAAAGCGCTGACGTTTTAACGCGCCGCGCCGCGCGGCGAAAGACACCGGAGCCCGGGAACGGCACCGTAGGCGGACAAGTAGTAGACGATCGAGTAGGCGCGGCCGGTGCCAGCGGCAGCAGCAGCAGCAGCAGCGGCGACGTCGGCGACGACGGCGACGGCGACGATAACGGCGGCGCGGTGGCGGCGGCGGTGGCGGTGGCGGCCGCCTTCCTACACCTTTTCCGCCTTATATCGCGCGGAAATTCAACGTCGCACTCACCTGGCCGAGCTCGGGCCACCTCGGCCCTGCCTCGCGATATCCACGCTGTCGCACGTCCGACACTGGCAATGCCGCTTTAACACAGAATCGCTGATTTTTCGCGT
Organism: Monomorium pharaonis; assembly: GCF_013373865.1. Lineage (NCBI taxonomy): Eukaryota > Metazoa > Arthropoda > Insecta > Hymenoptera > Formicidae > Monomorium > Monomorium pharaonis. Next base: position 21,170,349 of record NC_050475.1, on the reverse strand, counting down.
GCTCGCCGCTCTTTAGCTAGCGCCCCTCGCGTGCCAATCGAGTCCGCCATCTTCGCTGAACTGCCAAATACCCCTCCGCACTTCCGCAGGCCGGCCAACCGATGCGCGCCGCCGGAATCTAGGCTCCGCGCATCTCGTGTCGTGTCGTGGCGCCCCCGCGCCGTCTCGCCCTTGCCGTGTCCAGGTCTAAGTACATTTTGTGTGCTTTCCAGCAAGACACAGTGTAACACAGTGTCCACTAGTGTGAGCGAGACACACTGACATGTTCTTTCTCACACTAATGGACACCGTGTTACACTGTGTCTTGCTGGAAAGCACACTTTATGTCGTATATATCGGACATTACAAGTCCGATTTCCCCCTCCTCTTGCTCAGACGGCACACGGATATATTTATTAAAGATTCCTAGTAATTAAAATTTTATTAACATTTCGGTGATTCTCTTATGAATATCAAATTAAATTCGGAGCATATACAGTTTTAGCAAAAATATAAAAATCTCTCGTATTTTATATGGACATTTTTATATTTCTATTTTGCACGTAAAATGTTTTATTTATATCTCTACCATTGTGATTTTCTTGGCTTTTACAATCCACAGAATGTATATTTAATTAATGAAACATCTCTGTTATGTTTGTATAATTCAACTAAACTAATTCACATCAATGAAGTAGATTGCCTATATACGGTTTTGCATCGGATCTTGGCGCTAAATATAATTTTTTCTATAAACTTTATTATTCTTAGCTCATATAAAAAATCATTGCAATAAATTTAATTCCAATTTTTCGGAAAGAAAGGAATTTAAGATGCTCTTGAGCATTAATATTCAGTTTAATTAGTGACGGGTTTCAAGACTGACGAAACCTGTCAGCGTACAGTTTATGATCTGAGAATATTAAAATTTATTTGAAAAATTATATTTATCGCCACAATCGGATGCGGACCGTATAGTCAATCTATTTCATTGATATATTTAAAACATTTATTGTTCGGAGAATTAATTTACTAATTTATAATTAATTAATTCAATTTTATTTATCTTTCTTGATATGGAAAATGATTCAAAACTAAAACCAAAACATTTATTTCTGTTAATTCTTTTAATATAATAAATACGAAATTTTGTTAATAATGTGCTATATATTATCAACCCCGATCAAGTTTGACGAGCATTTTAGCATTCCCTTAAAGGATGTCTGTTTTAATGGAAAAATAGAATGGTGGAAAAGTCGAAGGAAATTAGAATATGTGTGCCTCCTAAAGCTTCGAAAATTCATTAAAAATTGTTAGGAAAGTATAATACAACAGGAGGAAGACGGTGGGACTGGAAGTTCAGTCGAATAAACGACCGAAAAATCATCCGAGTTATTAGGAGTACAGAATGGGTGAGGAAGTTAAAGGATTTCTAGTAACTTCCTCGCCTAACATGCTTTGATGATATTTTGGGTAAAATTCGCGGCGCTAGAAAATCCGGAAAATTTCGTCCGAAGCATCAGCAAAGCATGTAAGGTGAGGAAGTTACTAGAAATCCGTTAACTTCCTTGCTCATTCTATACTCCTAATAACTCCGATGATTTTTCGGGTCTTTTAATCGAGACCGCAACGTTTACTTCCGATGCTACCGTCTTCCTCCTATTGTATTATACTTTCTTAATAATTCTTGATGAATTCTCGAAGCTTCGAGAGGCACATATTCTAATTTCTTCCAACTTCTTCGCCACTCCATTTTGCCGAGTCAAAATAATTTACCTACGAATAATAATTTTTAACAGAAATTGTGCCGTAAATTTCAAGATTATAATCTATATAATTTACTTACGTTTACGTGTTTGCTCGAATCTTTTTTGTAGACACAAACAATGTAAATTATTATAAATTGAATAACAACACAAAAGTAATAGAATTATACAAAATTTCTGATATTGATAAAATAAAATATGTAATATTAAAAATAGAAAATAAAATATAAATTTAATTTATAATAAAGTTAAAATTTTTTACGATTTATTGATTATTTATGACATGGATAAAATATAGACTACATAATTTACATTGTATATGTATATGAAATACGTCTATTTTTAATGTAAACCTAATCATAGCTTTTAATGACATCTCGTTGATAAAATTAATAATCTTTAGAAATCTCTAGAAATCTCTGTACCTGCAGATGGTATTGTTAAATTAAACATTCCACAAATGGTAATACAACAAAATTGAATATTGTACAGTAATACACATGGGTGTATACAGAATTTTAATTAAAAAAAGAAAACGCCAAAGTTTATCTTCGCACAAAATTTTCTTATATTAAAATCGAGATTTTTGTAAATCTTTATCAAATTTTCTCAATATTTCTTATTCAAACTTGTATATTCATAACTAATGACTAAAAAAATATGCATTTAATTGTCGTTTCTTTTTTCCCAAAATCGGAAAAAGAGAACACGGAGATTACGTAAATTCTGGTAATGTTAAACTCCAACGATACTTATATACAAGATCTAAATTAAGAATCTCGACATAGCGATCATGTAACGGTTTCACTCGAGGTAACGATGTAACGGTTGATATTTACGGAAATATGCAATAGACTAGATATTAAGAACATTTCTGGATTTTACTACATACAATTCTTAACTACAAATAACACTGAAATTTTTCAGAGATATTTTAGAAATGTTTCAATTGAAAGGTAAAACATTTAATAAATAACTCTGGAATAGCAGAATGCCCGTATATTTTAAACTTTTATAACCTTATATTTTTGTGCGTATTTTTGTAATACTTTTATTAAAACTCGAATATATTTTGTTAGGTTTATGTAAGCTACTAATAACTTATTCAAGATCACGCATTTTTATGTGATTTAGCTGACGGTAACATTGAAGTAAAGGTCAAAAACGTTCACTCCTGTATAACGTTTACCAAGCCTGTATCAGACTACACATTAAAAGAAATTGAAAACAAAATTACGCATTTTACAACTTTAATATCGAATTTTTACAATACACAGAGCATTGTAAAAATTATTTTCTGCAATAGGCTGACAGTTGCAGAAAATATCGAATTTTTACAATACACAGAGCATTGTAAAAATTATTTTCTGCAATAGGCTGACAATTGCAGAAAATATCGAATTTTTACAATACACAGAGCATTGTAAAAATTATTTTCTGCAATAGGCTGACAATTGCAGAAAATATCGAATTATTACAATACACAGAGCATTGTAAAAATTATTTTCTGCAATAGGCTGACAATTGCAGAAAATATCGAATTTTTACAATACACAGAGCATTGTAAAAATTATTTTCTGCAATAGGCTGACAGTTGCAGAAAATATCGAATTTTTACAATACACAGAGCATTGTAAAAATTATTTTCTGCAATAGGCTGACAATTGCAGAAAATATCGAATTTTTACAATACACAGAGCATTGTAAAAATTATTTTCTGCAATAAGCTGACAATTGCAGAAAATATCGAATTATTACAATACACAGAGCATTGTAAAAATTATTTTCTGCAATAGGCTGACAATTGCAGAAAATATCGAATTTTTACAATACACAGAGCATTGTAAAAATTATTTTCTGCAATAGGCTGACAATTGCAGAAAATATCGAATTTTTACAATACACAGAGCATTGTAAAAATTATTTTCTGCAATAGGCTGACAATTGCAGAAAATATCGAATTTTTACAATACACAGAGCATTGTAAAAATTATTTTCTGCAATAGGCTGACAATTGCAGAAAATATCGAATTTTTACAATACACAGAGTGTTGCAGAAAATATCGAATTTTTACAATACACAGAGTGTTGTAAAAAATAATTAATGCAATAGAAATACTTGAATAGATCAAATTTAATTTAATTAAAAAATATAATCAAATTAACAACATTTTGTTCTTTGTACAGTGTAAAAGATTTTAGACTTTCAAAGAAAAAGAGAGTAGTTTTATACAGGTACGTCGCTATGAAAATATTGTGACAGAGTAGAAATTTCAAAAAGGTATATGCGCTAAACAGAAATTATTCTTCGTTTATTACAAAATGCAAAGTGACTAACGGCTCTTATATTAAGTAGATGTTCAGCAAAACCATTTGCAGCGCATCGTATCTTTTTAACATGTCTCTCGTTTAGCGAGAGATCCTGCATTTATTTGCATGTACTTTACCTCATATGCATTGTCATATTTCAACAAACGTCGGATACGGTTGAATGCTTACTTTAAACACGAGCCTCATTACTCTCGCGGCACAAATCTTTATGAAAGAACCAATATATTTCCACACATAAGACGTTTATTTCAGCACAATTTATAGCTAGTTCTGACTAATTATAAATCAATATACCAATTACAATGTTTGAAACAGCATAATCAATACGATGTTATTTTCAGGGATATATGTATCACATTTCAAAGTATTATTTAAAAATATAAAAATTTTACAAATTGTGTTGTTACGCCTGAAAATGATTATGCAGGATGATCAAGCATAAAGCACAATTTTAACATTCTAATAATCAAGTTCTCGAGTGTTCGAAATAATTATATTAATCATATCATTTCTCTTCAAAATTCCTTGAACTTTTTATTGCAGAACTTGAACAATTAATTTTTTATGTTATCCTGTTAAATTAAATTGTACCGTAACGATCTACCGTTAAAAGCAATATGATACTTTTATAAGCGTTGCCTTGCTATTTCCTGGCGAAAGTAGTTAATTTCCTGTTATTAACTGTGAAAGTGTCCAACTGCAACCGCAGTTTCTTTTTTTTAAGATCTTGAATAAACAACAGAATATCACGAAACGCGAAAATGCAAACGGTGCGCTCGATTCCGATTCCGCGATTGGAAGATCACAAGACAATTAAACAATTTTTAATAATACAGATATAAATGTGTTCTACAATAAGATAAAAATAAACTACAAAAAAGATGAGATATGAGTTATTCTTAAAATATACTTTGGAAATATATGTAAGTACATTTATTTATGTCATATAATATATTGCATATATCAAACTTTGAAATAAATTGATAGGAAATAATAATGTAGAATTTAAAATAAATATGAAATAAATGAATTCTGTGTCTTTTTTCCGTTTGTACATAGCCGCAAAAACACATCCATTTAGCATGGAAATGCAGAAAGATGTTCAATAAACATTTTTACATTTTATAAGATAATGCATGGAAAATGCGCTGTTATAAATTCAATCCGTACGCGCCGTATTTACTTCCGTGTATTGCGTGTAATGTGCAAAAATTGATAATTGCCAATGCATGCAAATGCTTACACGGCGCAAAATAAAACTGATCTGAATGAGCTTCGTATTGACGCAGTTAGTCAGGTCTCTTTTTTTTACGACACTTATTCAAAGAAATGATTTCTATCGTGTATACGAAGACCGTAGAGATTCTATAGTCTATATGCTATGACTTGAGGATTTTACACCTCATTATTTATCTTGGAGCGTATGTTTCTGACGAAACGACCGAACGTCTCAATCGATGAACAAATACATTAACGTATAAATAAATGCTTAACGTCTTCAATGCATGGCTTTGCAGTGAAGGTTTTTGCTATGGTCAACAAAATACGGCCTAATAAGCTGAGTATTGTACAGAGTACTTTAAGATTCTGTGAATTTTCTGTGAACGTTCGCCACGAAGAATTTAATTAGAAATCAATTTAGTTAAAAATATAAATAATATTTACTGTCTGTAACTTAATATTTGTTAAGTAATTAATTGTTAATATAAGAACTTAATATTTTTCTTTAACTACACATTTAAGCTAATTAACGTTTAAGAAAATGTTCAAGCTCAAAATTTTTGAAACATTTTGCGGTTTCTTTAGATTTTAAATTTAAAAAATATATTCACAATTCTCACAATTACAATTCTTAGAGAATTATTATATGTTAATTAACATTTGTCTTATGTTTTTATTTCATGAAGCCAGACATTAACTCTAGAATATAATTCTAGAAATATGTAGCATGAGATAAAAACTGGATGCGATATAATCGTGAGAATTGAAAAAAACAAAGAAAGTAAAAAATTAATGCTTGTATAATATATATTTTCTTTTAAACGTATTTTCGTAGCGCCTACGATCGAATGACTTAAAGTCGATTGGATTTGATTGGTTTGGAATTAATAAAATTCTATAAAGGAGAAATTAAAGTATATGTGAATTACTCGCCGATTAAGTCGGACGTTTAATAACAAACGATATAATTATTTACAGCAAAACTTTTACTTTATAATCAAAATCGTCTTTAGGTCAATCAGTCGATTCCTAATTTAGTTCTTTTTTAATTATATTAACAAAATAAATCACGTATTACTCAATAAATTAATCGTCAATTAAGTTAATCGATGTTCAATCATCGAAATCGCCGGAAATGATGATTTGTCTTCCGACGCGCAAGGGCGCAGAATCGTAGAGCAGACTGCGGCATGGCATCGGCATGTCAGTCTGGTCAGGCACAAACAGAAACAGGTGCAGTCAGGCATGGCCGCTCGCCATCGCGGGCCGTCGTGATCGCCGCCGTGGCATCTGGAATGTCGCGCGTCAGCTGGACTGGCTGGACTCTGGAGTCGTTCGTGGCGGAGCAGTAACCGATTTTCTTGTTTTTTCTGCCGCCCGGCAGTGTCGCTCGAGGGCCTCGAGGCTCCACTCCACCGACTCCACGTTCACGCTGCTGTCGTTGCTCGTGCGTTCATTCGTCGATGTCCGTCGTGCCATCCACTCGCGCCTCCTCCACGAGCGTCTGATCGTTCAGCTCAACGGCACCGTCGTCCTCGTTGAGCTTATTATCACCGGATAATCAACGGAGCGCCGTTAACGTCATGGCATCGCACGTAGCGAATTTTTACAACGGCAAAAACATATTTATCACCGGCGGCACCGGTTTCGTCGGGGTCTGCCTGATCGAGAAGCTTCTGCGATGCTGCCCGGATATCACGAGCATTTACCTGCTGATGCGGCCAAAGAAGGGAAAGCAGATCGCCGAGAGATTGGAGGAACTAACGAAAAACTCGGTAAGTAGCACGTCGAAACGCCTAGCTCGATCGTCGAATGTTGCGGCTCTCCAGCATTCCCAGACAGCAGAATCCGTCGAAAATAGATTCTATTAAACGTTTGCTTGCAAATCTGCAGAAAGGCTACTTGCATAAACAAGGAGAGATCCTTTTCTTAGATTTCTAAAAAATGTCTCAAGAGTTCTGGAGAGATTTCTAAAATATTCTTTAAATTTCTAAGGTGTATTTTTTTTTTAAGTTTTGAAAAAATATCTTGGCAATCTGTGCAACGTTTTGAGATATGGAGATGTTTTGAAGATATCTTAGAAATTTAAAAGACATATGACAAATATCTTAAAAATAACTTCTAATATGTCTTTTAGATACCTTGTAGATATCTTTAATAAGACATCATTTTTTTAGATATCCATAAAACCTCAATGTTTTCTGAGTACACATACTTGAATCCAGCATATGCAATGCTGTTGATAGAATACAGTGATATAGAGCAATTTGTCTACAGAGCATAATGGCAGATTATAATAGCTGGAAATTAAATAGATAAAAAACCTTGCTTTAGATAGCAATGTGTCTGTATTGCTGCTGGCATGTTGCAGTAGGATTGTAGCAGAATTGTAAATCTAGTCTGTATTTATTCCAATTGATGCCTTCACGATATAACAATTTTAAGTAGTAACTTGCCAACATCATAAGAAATCACAGATTTGCTTGATTTTGCTTAGATTTATGATTTAGCTTCAAGGATAGCTATTACAAATTATAAACATTAAAGTTGAAACTTTATTTTTTACAAGCGTTGGATTATTGATTTATGATGATTGCATCACAAAATTTGAATTTAGTGTTAAAATAACTTCTTAGTTAATAAATATATTTGATAATATATTCAAGTAAATACTAATTTATTGTAAATTATTAATTTACTTAATATGTTAAATATATTTTGCATATTATAAGTATTTAAAATAATTGTGATTTATTATATGCAAAATAATGCAGCATATAACAGAGTGTGTATTATAATAAGTAAGATAAGTTAGGGCTGCCACACAGACTTCTGCATAACACAAAATACATAATGCATAAAAGAATTAACCAATCAGAAGTCTTTATTTCTATCCCGGGGAGGGAAATAGATGACTCTAATTGATTCTCTTATGTGTCATGCACTATGCGTTATGCAAAAGTCTGCGCGAGGGCCCTTATACATACACATGAACGTATGTATATGTATAATATTAAAAATATAAAATTATGTGTTTTATTTATATGTGTTAAGTAAACATTATAAAATTTAACTGAAAAATAACAACTCGTTATTTTTCAACTAACTATAACTGTAACTGTTACTTTTTAAAGTAATAGTGATCTACTTATAATTATAATCTACTGGCAGGCAGTTTATTTATTGCATTTTATTTATTGGATTATAACTCTTTTCTAGGTCTTTAACAGAATGAAAGAAGAGAAGCAAACTGATTCGTTCAAGAAACTGATCGCAATCGCTGGAGACGTCGGTGAAGAGAATTTGGGATTGTCCTTGCAAGATCGAACAACCCTAATAAACACAGTAGAAGTTGTTTTCCATTCGGCCGCTACATTGGACTTCGAAGCCGATCTAAGAACTACGACAAATATCAACTTGTTAGGAACTCGCAGAGTCGTTCAGCTTTGTCGGGAGATTAAAAATCTTAAGGTGAACCGTTAGTAAATATTTTGTCAGAAATTATACTTGCGTTTTCTATATACATTTATCTTGATACTTACAATTTCTTTTGTTTAATATTTTCAGGCGCTAGTTCATGTTTCCAGTGCATACGTTAATGCAGTATTGCACGACGTCGATGAGGTAGTGTATTCCGCACCGGCGGATGTAAATGCACTTCTCAAGCTGGTTGATACACTAGACGATGCTGCCTTAAATTCCAAAACGCCAGAGATATTAAAAGATCATCCGAATCCGTATACTTTCACTAAGCATTTGGCGGAACATGAAGTAGTAAATGGAGGGCTTCCAGCGACTATTATTCGTCCTTCGATGAGTAAGTTTAGATTTAGGTTTAATTATAGAACACACGCGCACGCACGCACATAAATTTATTTTAACTTTAATTATTTTTTAATTTCTTATTAAATTAATTTTATGAACTAATTTATAAACTAAATTAATGTTAAGTTTAATTTAATTTTTTATTAAATTTTAATTAAGTTAAAAAAATATATTAACTTACCCAATTCTTATTAATATTTAGTAATAGGAGCATGGAAAGAGCCAATTCCAGGATGGACAATATCAAAAAATGGACCACAGGGTTTTATATTAGGTGCCAGTAAAGGCGTTGTGAGAAGATTACCAGTTGCGAAGCATCTTGTTTATGATTACATTCCAGTAGATATAGTAGTTAACAGTTTGATTGTCGCAGCCTATAATATCGACCGTAGCAGGTAAACCTAAAAAAAGAAATTGGAATATATACATATTTTACTTCATAGAAAATATGCGCTTTTTTAAATTATAATATTTAAGTTCATTGAAATGTTACATAATTTATAATTTTAGTGACAAAGGATTAAAGGTGTATCATTGCACATCTAGCACATGCAAAGCCTTCAAGTGGGAGTTGGTACAAGAGGACATTAACAATTATTTACACAAGTATCCATTACGAAGCGCCGTTTGGTATCCATATCTCAAGTTTTTACCATCATTGATCTTATTTAAAATCTCAGCCATCTTCGTTCATTTTATTCCCGCTTACATTTTGGATACGATTACACGACTTTGCGGAGGCCGTCCTATGTAAGGAAATGCAATATTTCGCATTAAAAAATATATATATATATATAGATTTATCACGAAATTCTTTGGTAATTAATGTATCTTCTTTTTTTTTCAGTCTGGTTCGTCTGCATACAAATATTAATAAATCATTGGGACGCCTTGAGAAATTTATCTTTCAAGAATGGAAATTTAATAATCCAGGCTTGCTGCAGTTGCACGAATCGTTATCATCAGAGGATCAAAAATTATTTACACTTGATATTAGATCGTTGGTCTGGAAAGACTATTTTACAGATTTGATACAAGGTGTCAGAACGTACCTTCATAACGAATCTCCCAAATCTTTGCCGAAAGCACGTTCCAGAGATAAAATGTAAGTAAAGAAAGCCAGGGCAAGAAGAGACATCGCTATTTCTTACGAATAAAAATCTGTTTCCAAAATATTTTAAGAATTCAATGTTATATTGAATTATTTTTCTTTTTATTTAATTATTTATTGTTAATTATCTATTTATTGTTATAAGTCGAGAAATAGCGATGTCTCTTCTAACCCGGGCTTCTACATTTATCACATATATAATTTCTTACTCAACATTTTAATAGTTATTAGTTTGTCATTGATACACATTTATTTCTAGACTTATGATCGCTCATCTGGGCTTGCAAGCTGCTCTGTTAGGTTTGATTTGGTGGTTGGTTAAAGTTTCATTTGCTACAACATGGACAAAAACTGGCTTAATTGTACCAATAGCATACTTGCTTTTTGATCAATTATAAATGTAATACTATATTTACTTTTGTCAATCTGAGGTAATCTGTAAATGCAATGCTAAGTTTTAATAGTTTTCTCAATTATGCGTACATAGAATGTTTAGATAAAAAATTGATTTTTTTACATCTCTTAAAATATAAGATATTTTTTTAACTCGTATTGTGAAAAATTCGAATGATACAACTGAATCCTCAAGTGAGAATATTCAAGATTAAAGTATAATTTAGGCGTTTTAAAATATTCTAAAGATAGTGATATTTTTGCTTCAGTTGAAGGATGGAATAATTAATATTACAAAACGTTTACTTGTATGTATGTGTGTAAATAAAATAATTGTAATACACACATATATCCTCGTATAAATAGAACTCGCTTATAATGAACCAAAGGTGAATACTGCCTCTATGTTTAAAGTTACTATTAATATTTATCATTTTTGCTATCATAAATATTTAACCTAAATCAACTGAAAATAGCTAGTTGCAAACATTTATTTACACTGCTTATTAAATAATAATAACAATTTATAACGCAAAAGATTTTATCAAATTTCTAATATCAGTATTAGCGTGTATTTTATTCCATCCTGTTAGTTTTAGATTATTAGTCTTTCTAGAATTATATTTATTAACAATATCCATAAATGCTATAAATTTTTTTTTAATTTTTGGAGTTTTTAAATGTAAAAGGTAATGGGTGTGGGCAATATTTTTGAACACTTTATTATTTGCAAGATTTTATTATACAAGTTTGTTACAATTTTATTACACAAATAGATTGTTAATAAAAAGTTAATGTTTATAATGTCAATGACAGTGTCAGTTTCTTAACGCTGTTATTCATATTACTATATTTTTATATTCTTACTATATGACGTTACAAAATTTATAGTGGAAATACATTTTAACGATTTATCTTTGTGATTTTATCTCAACTGTATAGGAAACCGTTTTCTGATTACAATTCTCAGGATTTTCTCTCATATGTACGTACAAACTTTGGGTAGCTTATAGAATTCATACATATGAATTACAAATATCAAGTATAATATAAAACATAAAATTTCTGTATTTAATAATAAATGAGTTATACATATATGCATTTTGGCATATACATCAGGATTAAAAGGTAACGAAATTCATGATAGAAATATGTAATAAAAAAAATAATTATGTTTGAAATACATATTGTAATCCTGTTTTGAAATTTTTTAATCGTCTGATAAATAATTCGATATCGAGTATCAGGATACGTTATGAAACGCTATAGGTTAATATTTATCACTCGTAAATTGATACTTCCTTCTTCTTGTTTTCCTGAGAGCGCCTGTGGCGATCTTCTCACTGCACCACTGCTTTATGATGTCAGAAGCGAAACGGGCTATACGGGTTTTCCCTTTCACTGTACATTAGCATAAGTTGTTCTTTTTTCATACCACGATTCAAGCTAAATGATATAAATTGATAATCTAACAAAAAATTCTAACGGAAATTTTGTCCGTTAATTAATAATTTGTCCGTTAAACAGCTTCAAACTCCGTTCAGCTGGTAGTTTACATCGGAAATAGAAGACCAATAATTGAGTTGTGCGTCAGAATAAATCGATAATTTCTCATATCATTATTTATGTTGACTAATATAAACTGATGAGATATATTTTAAGAACATTTTTCGATTTGTGAACTAAAATTAAATGAAACTGTTTTTCCCAGGAAATGTTGAATTGCAAATCTACTTATATTTAATATAACTAAAAAAGATTTTTTGACATATATTTTATCAATTTGTGTTATTGAAAAACAGATAAAAATAATTTTTATTGTGATGAAAAAATCAAAACAGCCTGTTTTCGAAGGATGAAGAAAAAACTTGAAGTTTAAACATGTGTCGATACACATATCTTAATATCATCACGAAGATCATGAACTTGTTAAGAGCTAATATAGTTCTGGTAAAAATATTTTAAATAGAATATTCTATATATATAATGTGTTTCTTAAAGCAGTAAGAAAATAATCAATTGAGTGAACTAAACATTACTTTTAAAAATTGTAAATTTATTCAAAACTATAAACAGATTAATTTTTTTTTGAACGATGCAAAACATTAATGAAAAATCTGAAAATTGACCGTAACTATATAAGACAACCATTGTTGTATAACCACTCATCCGCAACATATTAATAATCCAGCGCGGAAATTTGCCATACAACTAGATAATATTTTTGAAAAGGTTTTTTAAATATTTGTTTTTCTTAATATTACAATTGAGATCAAAATTAATATTTATTTAACGTTTATTAAATATTTATTTTTATTTTACATAAATACTCGCTTTAAAAAAATATTTAGAAAAAATATTGTGATATAATGTTTTTTAAGCATTTTTGTAAATATATTTTATATTTATATTAACCCTTATGTGCACACCCAGCATTTACCACGTTGTTACACACCCAGGGTACTTGGGTGCCCACCGCTAGTTTTTCTTAATTCCTGAGTTGTATGTGAACTTAATCATTTGAAATCAATTTACTTTATTAAATAAACATCAATAGAAACTATCTACGCCATTTTCAAATCCCTCAACCCGTTACAGCTTTCATGAAAAAAATAGACGTAAGGTCTCCGAGCGATGCGCAGGTAGCGCGCGGTTAGTTTTGACGAAATGTCAATTGATATCGAAGTTACTAGTCAAGAGAAGTTAATATCTAGAGCACATACTCCAAATAAAATCGATTATTATGTAGATACAGTTGAATCAATATCTACAGGTTTTTCAGCTGCATACTTATTCATTAAACTTAACGCAGATGTGTTCGTGCGTAGGTTAGTTGTGTTGAAACCTGTTCTATTATTTTATGTCGTAAAGCAATTGACAATTAGCAATTAGTTATTATTTTACAAAGCAAAAGATATCACATTAGGCAAAATAATTCACAGCGTACGAATAGCGTCGCAACAGCATATTTTTTGTAATGGAAAATTAATTCTTACAATTTTTATACATTATGCAAAACTATTTCTCTATGCAGTTATATCGGAAATAAACATAAATTAATTTAAAAACTGTTTGTTTTATACAACATTAATATTAATATTTTTCCCTTTCTTAAGAGAAAAATATTTTTCCCTTTCTTAAAAAAGGCGTGTCAACTGAGTGAATTTCATTCGTATCGATGTCTTGAGACTTCTTTTCCGCGACGCTGATTGCACTGAAAAAAAGAGTCTTGTTGAATTAACTGGAATTGAACTAACTATCCTACCAGATTTCCAATTAATTCAACAAGAATTTTCAACTAGAATCTGAACCATTAATTCACATGAACCAGATTTCCAGTTAATTCAACCAAATTTTTTTTTCAGTGTGGTTTTCTCGCTTGCCTCGCTTCGCATTGCGAGAGTAGCTGTCAGCGCGATTAAATTTTGATAGCTGTGAAATTTAATTTTGACAGTCGCGTGACAGTTTGTGACAGTTTGTTAAAAAAGTTAAGATTGTGGTTATAGAAGAGAAAAAGATTCATTTTGGGAAAGAAGATAAGAAACGAAAGAGAGAAACGAATAAAGAAGAAAAAAGGAAGAAAATTAGATAATAAATTAATATATGTACATGTATGTTTCATACGACCATACTGTCATATGTGCATTCACTACGTTAAGCTTTACACAGTAGTTTTTTAAACAGCTATTTTATTAATCTCAATTAATTACATTTTTAGTAATACTAACTTCAAATAAATTTTAATTTTATATTTATACATTTTTTTTATTTTTAAAGTAATAAAAAACATTAGTAAATAGCTGAATAATATATAACATTTCAGAGAAATCTGAATATACCATTATAAAGTGTCTTTGAGGTATAATTTATAATAAAAATTTATTCGAGTTATAATTTATAAGAGTACTCATAAAAAATATTCCAAAAATTGTTTGATATATACGTATTCAAGATCAATAAAATAAAGGAAAAGAAAACTTGGTTATTTATCAATTTTTATTCAATATCTTAAGATACAAATACGGCTCTGTGATTGATTGATGATCCTCTTAAAATTGTACTCAAGATGATTTTAAATATAAAAACCGACTATTGACCTAAAGCCGGTTTTCTCATTGAGTATACCCAAGGACTAAAATTTTATAAAAATTGTAAATTTTTTAAACTAAAATGATACTGCTTAATCATTACTTTATGTTCCAAGTACACTGTAAGGTCATTGGAATAAGTGGAAAGTCCCGAGATGGTTCACTGTTCTTTTTATGCCCGTGACATGTAGCGATATAATGAATCTCGAGTAGAATCCAAATTACTTGCTTCTGTACGTGAATGACTAGATATACGACCAGGAAAACGTGATTGTGCGGTAAGCTTAAACACGGATCGGATGTGACTCTTCTGCGAGATTATCGTGAGATATGCAAATTTGCTACGTGAATGAAAATAAAATCGCGGTGTAACCGCAAACAAGGAAAGTGAATCCGGTCGATTCCATCGCTTTTCTTGTCTGGGAGGGAAGCAAGAGAGAACGCGAGACCTTGAGAAACTCGCTACCGCCCTCGAGCCTTCGTCTACCGGACACTGGCACTGAACGAAGGCGAAGTCAAGAAAGGCTTGGATGCGATCAGCCAGGTACAACAGGGATAAAACCATCGTCGATAGGATATCTACATTCAGTCCGTTCCGACAGTCCCTACGACATGCAACAAGATTTGTCCAAGTGTCTTTGCCAATTATAATTACTAGTTTTTTAGTGTGTGCATTTTATTTCTCGAACAGGAAGTGCATTTCCCGTATATATATATATATATTTGTGCCGTTGTATTTTCCAAATAGGTTTTTCAAAACATTTATTGCAATTTGTTGCAATTTTAAGGTATTTAATTAAATTTACAAAATACACAGTATTTTTTATATTTTATATTTGAAAAATATGTATCGCTTATTTGTGCACTCAAAAAAATAATCTTGCAACTAGAACAAAAATTTTACCTGTGTAAAAATTAACTAAGGCAGATAAATAATTAGCAAATACTGTGATATGCATATGTATCGCACATAATCAAATTAATAGAAGCAGAATTTACAAATACTATATGTAACAACTAAATTATAATGTGATTTCTAAATAATATATACAAAATTAGCGATATTTTAAAAA
Source organism: Monomorium pharaonis (assembly GCF_013373865.1). Taxonomy (NCBI): domain Eukaryota; kingdom Metazoa; phylum Arthropoda; class Insecta; order Hymenoptera; family Formicidae; genus Monomorium; species Monomorium pharaonis. The sequence continues at coordinate 21,154,562 of NC_050475.1, read as the reverse complement.
TGTGATATTGAAAAATTTTATTACATTAACAAAAACACTTTTTTGGGTGCAGCAACATCAGTAAAAAATTGTAACCTTGAGCTATCTGCAAAAAAGAAAATTCTAATGGAGAATTTTTGAAGAATTCAATACACTGAAAGGGTCGTTTCACTTTCAGAGATAAACTACATGTCATTCAAAAGAATGTTTTGTTGGTGTAAATTTCTCGATTTCATTTCCTCTCTCTATTTTATTTTGCAATAATTCGTTATCTTTCAAATGAGTTTTATAAAATTACAAATAATAATAATTAACATTATATAAAGCGAGAAATAGTGCAAATTTTGGCATTATATTTTGCGCCCTGTCGTCTTATCAATTACAAAAGCAAATTTTGTCAATTGTAATAAAAGAATAAATATTCAATAAAAACAAAAAAGCCTAAAAAAGAATATGTATTGTTATTATCATTAAAATATTAAGTCGTACAGTCAAACTATAAAGTATTTTTATTAGAATTTATACTTATACCAAATCTTGTTTGATAATTACATTACGACTTGTAAAATACGAAAAAAGACATTAAATTAGAATTATAAACATTAAAATCTTAAAGAGACACAAGCTATTCCAGATTTTTCTCTTTTTTCTTAACAAATGTTGTTTCGTTTATGTTTTCCAGTTGTCAAAAATGACCACAAAATTGATACCCGAATGGTTTGCCAATAAAAATGTCCTCATCACTGGAGGGACTGGATTCATGGGAAAAGTTCTAATCTCCAAATTGCTATTAAGTTGTCCTGATATTGGAAATATCTTTTTAATAATAAGAAAAAAGAAGGGTTATGATTCGCATTCAAGACTGCAGCTCACATTACAGGTATATAAGTTTAATTTTACTTTTTTGATTAAAAATAAAAATAAGACGTTATCTTCATAAATTTGAAAAAAATAATGAATATTGTTAAAAATATTTACTACATAAATTAAATAATGAATATTTAGTGTACATCTGATTAATTTGCGATTAATTTATTGTACAGTTATATATATTAAATGTGTGTGTGTGTGTTTAATATTAGCTATTCTTATTTTTCTAGTAAAAGTTCGTTAAAATCAACAAATTAAGATATATTATAATTTCACTAATTTTTTTCACATAAATTTTCGGACAAACAAAAGTTTTCATTTTTCTGAAACATAACGTTACAAATCACACAAATAAACTATGTACTACTGTGTAAAAGATTTTTAACTGCACAAATATTAATTATAGTAAAAAAATAACAGGAAAATATAACGTGGATTCTCATTAATGCAAAACTGTTATTATTAAATAAAGTGACGTAAGTATCGCGTGGTTAGCTGAAGCGATTAGAATAATTGCATCTACACGTCAACAAATCAACAAATCATTTTCATCGTCAGTAATTTTCCTAATTGAATACATTAATTCTTACTATTTAACAAATTATTCTTTTCAACTTGTTATGTTTGTTTAATACTGTTTGCAAATTTTAAAACATCTGTTAACATTCAGAATTCTAATAATTACTTTGTTAAAATTTATAACAACTATATTATATTGCTTTTGCACAATTCATTAATCAATTAAAGTGATGGTTCATAATTTCACAAAAAGCATAATTAGTAGTTAATAATTTTATAATCTATACATAACATAAAATATCGCTACTCTTTTCTAAAAAGTATAGTTAAAGTATATTTAATTTTTTAAATTTTATTATATACACATTTATTTGAAATAAGTAATATTTTTTTAGTTAAATGATAGATAATAATATAGCACACATTTCAAGGTGGAATGTATATAGCCTAAGATAATACAGCGTATTAATCAAAATCATTAATCATAATCCCAAAGAAAAATTTACACATTTAGTAAAAAAGAGAATGCCAAAATTTCTAAATCAAAATTCTTTGCATTATGACATCTCTGTTCACAAGATAAACGTAAGGCAAATGTAAACATCCTTTTACATTACGTAATCTACAAATCTCATCCGTCAATTAAACTTAAAAACTCAATGGGTTCAAGCATGACGATGATTTAAGACTTAAGATTTATTTTCAGCTAGACGGGTCTGGTTAAGTATAGATGTGTAAATTTCTCTTTGGTTATTACAAGACTTGAAACGCGAGACATTACCGTGTTTCTTGACAATGACAATTATTGTAAATTAAGATAAAATGTAAACTTTTTACTTGTGTTTTATTTGTTTCTGCGTCTCGATCGTTAAATACATTATTAATATTGTTTTAACGTTTAACATGGTTAAATGTAAGAATTAAAATGTCCAAAATGTAATATTCTAAATATTATTCTAAAATTTCCATTAATTAAAAATTTTGAAAAGTAATTATCTCTTAAATGCATAAATTAGTTTACTTAAATAAAATAAAAATTGCAAATCTCATGACTTTCTTTGATATTTTGTATCAGTGCGTCCTCAGTTAAAGTTTTAATAAGAAGCAACATAAACATTTATTCAAGCAAGTCAAGCAATTATGTGAGAATATCGATGACACTATCGGCAAATAAGTATTGAAGAAATTCTCGTATTCTGTTGCTGTTGCGTGTGCATTATTTTGTGCGCAAGTAATAATTTTATTAAAGTATGCAGCTACAATATCGAAGGCTTTGTTGTTCGAACAAAACTTACGATATCATTCTATTGTTATTATTATGCGTTTCGTATCGCATTAAGCCTTCCAACAAAAATTATATCGGAATGTACGAATGTCAATCTGTCGAATTTAATCACGGCGCGAAGTTTCTTTATCATTATCGACTTATACCTCTACGAAAGGCGATTCGTTCTTAAACTTTAATCCATGGACATTACATAATTCTATAAGAAAGGAAAAATTAATTCCAACTCTTTAATCGGGGCTCAACAAGATGTTAATGCCCATTGATCATTGAGGATTCTAGAAACGATGGTTCTAAAGAGACATTTAGTTTAGATTTTTTTTTTTTTTTTTTAAGTAAACCCTGTATTTAAGATTTTTTTTCTTCGTCGTTTTGCGCGACTCGTCTTCGGCGAGGAATTCAATGGGAGAATTGTTCGAAAACGGCTAAAGGGAAACAGCTTTTTTCCAACTAAATATTATGTAAACGAGAAGAATAGAGGTAAATCCCCGATTTGCGGTGTATCTTATGTAAGTGCATAGTATGCAAATATCACCTATACCTATCGGTCGGGTGTCGGGGTCAGGGGGAGAGAAAGGGACACAATTGCAAGTGCAAAGTGAAGACATCTCTCGGCGGCAAATATACGCGTCTAAGTCGCCGAGGTTGGTAATTGAACGGGCTTTCTTCGTTGCGATCTCTTCGGGCGCATGCACGTCCGTCATTAAAACGGCCAATAGATCGGCGGCGGCGATGAAGCAACGGTAAACGCGCGCGCGGCAACGACATGCAACACACTATTCCCGATCATCGTACTCGCGGCCGATTATTCTGTCGCGACAAGACAGATTTATTATAATTCTAATGCCTCTCTATGCGTGTTTTAACTTTCGTAAGCTATCGGCTTTTTAATAAGCGATTCGCGCGCGCGCGCGCACGCGCGCGCGCCGAGGGTTCGACGGTTGCGACACGCGCCGCAGAACGCCGCGTCAAGCGCAATCGCTTCTCTAAACTTTAATGGACCTACCGATTACGTAGAGTGCAACGAAAGGTATTTATGTTACTAGCTTACGTGTGGTAATCAAAGAATTTTACTGTTAGCCGGCGTGAACGCGTCAACTTTTTAATCTCGCGTGAAGCTGCAGCGATCCCGAAGGTCTCTCTCCTGGTTAAAGTATTATGTGTACATTTTTTTCATATGTCCTTCGCGATGATAAGATGAAATAACAGGCGCTTCCTTAGTACGTAGGAATTCTATAAATATTAATCGAAATTAATAGAAACGCAAATCGAGAGAAGAACATAACAAATGCGATACGTAATTATATGTATGTACAACAATGTTGCTGAGATAACTTAAAATTATCTAGATACAAATAACGCAAGTTACATGTAAAAGTCTCTTACATTTTTAAATAAGATAAAGACGATTTAACTTTAAATTTATCTAGAGAAAGAATTAAATTGTATATCGCTTTATAATAATTTTAAGATACATCGCTGTTCTCGGGCAAAATTAATTTAGATGAATAATGGTAAATAAAAATAAAAACTACAAATATAGTCGTATTTACAATTCTGGGAGCAATTTTTACATCGCGCTATTATTTTCTGATCGCAATCTGCTGTCTCGTTATTACTTCAAAGGAATTCTCCTGTTAAGATAAATAAAAACTTGGTTGAAGCTAAAGACAATACTTTATACTTGCTGTTGTTCATATTAATCATACTTCAATAATTTGAAAAAAGAAATAAACTTCTTTTATCCAATATAAAGATGGAGGTAACATACATTCAATCTAGAGAAAGACAAGATAAAGCTATTTCTTCATCTAAATAATTATCTGGATAATTTTACTTAGATAATGGCAACACTGACGGTGTGTACCTGACGATAGACCGAAAATGAATCGTCACAAATCACCTTGACATCGATCGCGCCGTCATTTTCAATTTTCAATTTCTTTCGTCATCTTACAATGTTTCGAGTGACTGTCACCGAAGTGTAAAGAAAAAAAAGAGAGACTTACTCTTTGGTAAGAATCATCGTTTATCCTTGCGAATCCGCGCGCGAAACCGATAAACGCTTCCATGACGTCTCATTCGAATTCCCTTTTCAATACTCACGTTAAAAAGGAAACTTGAAGAACGGCACTTTTTTCAGTTCGTCGGATATCAGGGCGATAACCGCAGACGTTTGATCGTAAATTAAACCAGAATGGGGGGGAAGGGTGAATTGCCTCGGTTCGATCGATTATGAATTACCCGTCGTCTATGTGGACTTATGAATTATGTATGAATTATCTCGAGCGGATTGTCGAGGAGAAGTTCATTCATTGATTGGAAACTGTGCTTGCAGCAAGAGCCATTTAGGATTCTCAGAGAACGGCATCCGGAACGACTGAAGAAAGTGATAGTTATACACGGCGATATAACTATCGAAGAACTCGCTTTATCCGCCGAGGATAAGGAACGCCTTATAAGTAAAGTTTCTGTCGTCTTTCATATGGCCGCTAATGTCAGGTTCGACTTGCCATTGAAAACTGCGATCAAGTCGAACACCATGAGTACTGTAAACATTATAACGTTAGCAAAGCAGGTAAGAACATTCACAAACCAAGGATATTAAAGAATAATGTAAAAATTTAACTTATATACTATTTGATTTCATATAATAATCAAAATAAAAATTGATTAATATGAACAATATAAAAAACAAACACACTCGTGTATTAATGTTGCTATACTAATATTATCAAATAATTTCATATAATTATATAGTATCACATTGTTAAATAATTATTATCACTTAATATTATAATAATTGTTATCACATATATAATATCATATAACATTAAATTAAATATTAATTAATATTGTATAATATACAAATTCGAAATTTTATTTTACTTATTACAATCATTTTGTTATACATATTAATTTTTTGTATTACATTTTTCGTAATTTTTTACTTTTTTCATTAAAAAAATTAAAATTATTCTGAAATACATCTTTATTTAATTATATTCTCTTTAATTATCCTTGATATGAAAAGTATGAAAAGTACACTACAAAAATGTAGTTTATTTAATAATAATTAGTATTTAGTAATAATAATAACAACATAATAATGTTATTATGAAAAATTAAAAATATATTATGAAAATTTATATTATTCAGAATGTTCTAAAACAGAAGTCGGCAAGAAATGCACTTCTCGGCCGATTTCAGCAGGAGCCACCACTATTCTTCTAAAATCTAGAATTTGCATAAAATTTGAGAAATGTTCAATCACCCATGTCGAAAAGTAATTTGTTTGTGACAAAAATGTAATAACTTTATAATCATAGTAATTAAAAAAGCTAGAGCTAACGAATACCAATTCCTCAATTTACAGCGGCACACGCTGAAGATGTACATTATCTTACTCAAGACCGGCAACTTAGCAAAATTCCGAATGACCGACGAATGACATATAGTGTTAATCGTTGGTTTGATAAATCAAGAAATTTGATTTTTCAACAAATTAAAGCCTCATTTTATAAAAATTTGTTACAGTTTTTTTGGTTATCCTGATCATATAATGTTACGGTTCATGGCAGTAACTCGTCGCAATGCATAAATAATTTTGGAACAAATTGATTAAATTCCGAGTGTGGAATTTCCACACACTTCATATATAAGTTGCCGGCCATGATCTTACTGTAACAAAGAAGTAAAGAACTTTAATTGCATTCATAAACCTTGCTACTTAAAACGGAGAATTGCACGGTGCATTCCGAAGCGAATTCTGATAATAATATAAAATAAAGAGAGAGAATATAAAATATTGCAAGAAAATACAAGACAACCAATTATCTTTCAGCTGCCTCTACTCGAGTCATTTATTCATATTTCAACGTCTTTTTGCCAATGTGGCGAGTCGGTATTGGAGGAACGACCATATCAAACTATCATCTCACCAGAAAACATCATCCACTTGGTCAACACGATGACAGATGATGCCTTGGAGGCAATGAAATCAAAATTATTGGGCGATCAACCGAACACGTACGCCTACAGTAAGGCACTCAGCGAGGAAATCGTGTCGAGATGCGGACTACCCGTAGGAATCGTACGTCCATCGATAGGTAAGGGTTTTTTTTCTTACAAATATCTTCGATTCTTATTTACGTACAATTCTACAATGCAATAATTGCACAATTCAACAAAAAGACTTTTTTGAACGCCAAAATAAAACCAATTAGTTTTTTGAATACTAAATATTCTCCAGGAAATTTCCAAGTTGCTCTATCACGTTATAATTTTGAAAAATTTGCAATTAATGTTGCAAAAAAGTGCTACTTTTACATATTTTGTTATAGTACAACTACGATATATAAGATGCTAGAGAAATTTTATTGCAACCATTAAATTAAGTATGTTAAAATTGTCAGCTCAGCAAAAAGAAATTTGTCAATTTGACATTGGATTCGTATTCAACGACTTAGAAAACCTTTTAATTTAAAGAAATATTTATAGTTGAAAGTATTTGATAAATCATCAATAATCTAATTCACAATGTTTTTCGTATACAAACTTCCTTCTTCAAGAAAAGCAATTTGATCAGTTTTTATACTCAATCGTTTTGGAAAAGCTTTGGGAAACTTTGTTCTATACTATTTAGACGTATATCTTTTCCTATACAGAAATGTTCGCATCTCAACTATATCATTAAATAAATGTCGTAAAAGCCATGACCCGATTTCAGTGACCGCGTCTCATAAAGAGCCTGTGCCCGGCTGGGTAGATAATATGCACGGCCCGACTGGATTAGTGATCGGCGCGGGCAAAGGGGTGATACGATCCATGCTTTGCAACGCGGATTATCTCACTGATCTGATACCCTGCGATATGGCCGTAAACGCGACGATCGTTTTGGCTTGGCAAGTAGGAACGGAGAAGTCTACCAAGCCGAGATTCCTAAACGCTACGGCAAACCAGGAGAACCCAATTTCTTGGGGTGACGCCCTAGAGATCGGAAAGAAACATTTTTTCGAGAACCCCTTCTCGCGTAAGGGATATTACAACGAGCTTATGACAACGTCCGCAACGAAATAATCGCGATCTAACGACACGTTTGTTTTAGAACCGCTCTGGTATCCCGGTGGAAGACTGACCTCCTCTAAAGTTTTACACTGGCTTGTCGTCATATTTTTGCAAACCATACCCGCCTATGTATTAGACATTCTACTCATTGTCACCGGAAATAAGCCCTTCTTGGTACGAGTACAAAATAGAGTAAGCTCCGGATTAGAATTGCTTCAATATTACACCATGAAGCAGTGGATCTTCCGGTAAAAAGTTAAATTTGTTTTAAATACAGATATCTTTCTACTTACGACGGAAATTACTTTTCCGCGACTTCAATCGTAAATCGAATTAATCCTAAGTCGAATAGCATTCGTATTTCATACAAATAAAATATTATTTATGCAATATAATTATTTTATTACTAGGAACAATCATAGACTTCTATTTAGCAAATAATAAAACAAAATATTTTTTAAGATTATAATTCTTAATAAAGAGGAATGTAATTTAAATCACGAATGCTTAGTCAACTTTGTTACAGTCTACTAATTCATTTTTAGTCAACAGCATGCTGATCGTAAATCCAAAAAATTCATAAGTTAATATAGTCGTATTTAAAGAAGGATACCTGTATCTACAAATTCATTTAACGATCTATTTTTCGTATTCTGCTGATACATGAATTTAATTGCAGTAACGACAACTTGCGCGAATTGCAGCACCGATTATGTCCCGCTGATAAAGAAACATTTTTCATGGACACAAAGCTTATCAATTGGAATGAATATTTGTTAGCGTACGTCTTGGGTACGAGGCAATATTGCCTAAAGGACGATCCTTCGACACTGCCACGAGCGAGACGGGTTTTTAGATACTTGTTCTTCGCCGATTGTCTGTTGAAATTAGTATTTGGAATTTTCCTTATTTGGATAATGTACACTTGGATTTCCGCTAAGCCCATTATAGCGATGCTAGTCCAGTCTACTGAAGTATAGAATATAAAACTTGCTTAACCCTTTGCAGATCTACAGACTTAATAATGCATAGCGTATTGCGTAATTTTTAAAAAGCATATTCGAATCTATATTATATTTTATAATTTATAATTAAATTATATTTGTGGGAACTTCATAAATTCTTTTGAGTAATTATTTTGAGTAACTATTTGAGTAAATATTTTTTGATGAATCGATCAGATGAAATTAAGAACGATTTACTTGATCTTCGCCTATTTGCCAGAAATAATTCCCGCAAAGAACCAAGAGTAATTATACTTGATATGTATAATTAAACATAGTTGAAACATCGTTGAAAATCGATTTTTGTATATTTTAATTGCTAATTAGATAACTCCAACAAAAAAATTCGTATGTCTCATTATTTATAAGAATCTTTCATATTTTAAATATATGAAATTTAAATATACTAATATATAAATTTGTAAAAAAAATATCTTATACATCTTTTTCAGATTTTGTAAATTTTATTCGAAAATTGTAAAATGAGAAATCTTAGAATACTTCAAAATTCACAAGGAATTTTAGAAAAGATGCAAACTTTTTCACTATTTCTAAAAAATGTTTCAATTTATAAAAAAATTTGTTCAAAAAACGATCAAAAATTAATATGTATCATATGTAGAAAACAACCTTCTTTTTGATTCAAAATAAAATTTTGTTCTAAAATCACTGTAAACTTTTTAGTAAACATTATTTCGAAGAATTATCCATAGAGCTATATATAATTTCTTTCCTGCACGGGAGCAGGAAAGAACCTTTTTTGTGGCTCCAAAGGTATATGCTCTCTTAATATTCTGCGTCTGACTTTACCTTGTGTTGATAATATGATGTATTTTATAATGAATTGTATATAAATTTCGAGACTTAACGTGTTGTAACGTTGTTGATTGCACATTTCATGTATAATTTTCCCCAAAAAACGTGCCAATATTTAAAAACTTTATTATTCCTTATATACTGCAATATTAATAATAATAATAATAATAATAATAATAATAATAATAATAATAATAGTAATAATAATAATAATAATAATAATGAAATCAAATACTCGCAATAATATACATAGAATATCAAATTAGAAAATCAGATTAGAAGATCTTAAGGACTAAAAAATAATGTACTTTGATATTAATTTTAATAATTTTTTGCATTTTAAAATATTAGAAAAAAAACCAAATTTTGTGTGTGCAATAAATTTTGTGTGTGTGTGTGTGTACATATATATGTGTTTTTGATTATATGTCACTTTAAAGAAGAAAGTTAAAACAAGAAAAAGGTTTACATGTAAATAAACTAATGTTTATCGAGTATATGATAAGTATAGATATAATTTATTTTTTAATAATTATCGTTAAAACTATTTTATCGTAATATCCCATGCACAATAAAAAAACATTAAATGTTAGGAGTAGAAATTCGAATTTAAAACCAGTTTCCTCAATAAATATTAAACGCACGATGAATACAAATAGAATGTGAGGCATAAATCATGCAAGATACAACATAAAGAATTATTTATATAAAATGTTTAATAAGAAAATTGATTCTAAAATTCTAATTTCTATTCTTAATATCTAATATTTCTCTATTGTATACAGGGCATTATAAGATAAAACTAAGTTGTAACAGGTAATAATATAACGAAGATTTAACGAGCCTTATAGCTCCATTAAATACTTTCTCTGAGTTGAAGTAAGCATTAAAGGCAAACATGCGTTTTACATGCAAACGTACGTGTGTTTCATTACTACTTCAATCGGAATATAAACTTCTTTTATGAATTTAAACGAGAACTTTACATTATTTTATATTATAGCTACTATGTAAAATGTTTTATATATTGGATATTTTGTATTTTCTTAAGTTTTTCGTTTTTTAATATACTGATGCTGACAATAACAACTTTTTGATATTTGCTCTGCTAACTAAATAAAATATTAAATAAAGTAAGAAAAAATATTCTGTCAAAATAATCCTCCTCTATTTTTCCGTCTTACTTTTCCATCTCGTATATCATCTCTTATTGCAAAATATAAATAATCTTTTAGTTCAGACACACAACATTTAATAAACAGAATTTAACAAAAATTTAATAACAAGAATCTAAGATATTGCTTAAATTGCAAATCTGAAATTGAAATTGTCAGATTCAAAATGGCGAATTCAACATATAATAATAATCAGCTAATTAATTTTTGTGTTCAAATCTCGAAAATCTCGGAAATTTCTAAATATCAAATTTTGTGAAAATTATAAGTTTTATATTTTTAAGTCTTGTTTAAATTGATGCTAAATTCATGATCAATAAGTAAAGAACTATTAGCTCATACGTGATTCAAAATAAAAAAATTTTTTCCATGTCGAATAACGTAATTTAAACATGTTAACATTAACGTATTTTAAACATAGAATATGTTAAATATTGTTTTTGAGAGCGAAATATTCATGATTTCAGACTTCTCGGGCCTCCTAAAGTTTCTTATATTGGAACATCAACAGTTTTACGTATGCATATGCGAATAAAAACAGTTTTCTGTCTTTCGTAAGAAGCGAAGATATTCATCTTTAACCTGTACGTGCGTGAATTTAATTAACATTAATAAGTACTAAATCATTTTAATCAAAATGTATTTATGAACATATATATATGTATATTATAACTAAAAGAAATTAATAAGAAAATTTTCCAACAATTTAAAGAAACATAATAATTAAAATAAGAATAATTTTATTAGTTTTTCTTTTTTCTTCCGTCTTCTTTCTCTTTTTTATTTCCTTATTGTAAACCAGTATTTTTATTAAATTTATCAAATTTGCGCGCGCGTGTGTCTGTGGAATGTTTCTTTATAATGTTTTCTTATTAATTATTACTTAAATATAATACATATATATATATATAAATAGATAAATATTAATTAAAGATAAAATAAAAATCTCTCTCTCGCTCCTTCTTCATATACATAATTCGGCTACATTAATAACTACCTTAATATAACATCGTTCAATTACATATTAAAAAAGAATTACTATTATTATGATTATAACTGCAAATAGGAGTAATAACAGATGCATTATCGTGATTTGATCTGTCAAATGTAAATCAAAAAGAGGTCGTGCTATTTCAGCGTAGTTTCCGACCTGGATTAAGAGATTTTCACTTTTCACACCGATCATTTACATGGCGAAGGAAAACGATATACGGGTCACGGCATAAATAAATAGCGTTTACTACAAATGACGTGACCGCTCGTAAAGAAACTTTCGTCATCGCTCGCGTGTACCCTTTCAGCGAGAGAGGGAAAGTAGAGAGAGAGACGTAGTTACGAAAGGTAGTGTCTGTCGTATGTTTGAATATCTTTAATACGATTTCATCTAGGTAACATTTAAATATATAATAATAATGTAAGCGGAAGAGAAAAGAAAAGGAAAACAAAAAAAGAAGAAAAAAAAAGGAAAAAGATCTCATGCTATAGCAATTCAACTTTGTGAAAAACTTATAACTCGCAGTAATATTTGCCATTGCGTGGAATTCAACTTGTTATTCCGCATGCTTATCGTTATAATATTTGATCGTTCCTCACGCTCTCCCTCATTTTCACGCCCGCAAATTAGAACGAATGGTTTCGAAGAATGGAACGTATTCCATCGAACCGATTGCAAGGTTTGACAAAAAATAATTTAATTACGAGGCACGTTATAACTTCTAGAAATATTTTATATATTATATATGTATGTACTTTATTATATACTTCTAGAAATATTTTGCAAATTTTTTATAAAAAACCGGAAAGAAGTCGTGTTTATTTCATTGTAAAGATTATACTTTTCTCTATTTAATATTTAAATTTTATTTAAAAAGTATATAAAATTGCATCTATTTGCTATTCACGTTTTCAACCTGTATAACCACTATCTTTTGAAAACGGTTCCACTTGCAATTTTACACTTTCTGTTTTTGCAATTTCGCACTTTTTTACTAAAAAAAATAGTATTTGGCGTAGAATTTTCTTACAATTGTTATTTTTGTACCCAAAAAAACGGGAAAAAAGAATTTTCCATAAAAAAAACCTTAATAATGCACTTAGTTTTGATTACAATAAAACTTATCTAACGTGTAATGTATCTGTTATATGCAAAATGTATACAAATATAAACAGCTCTTTCTTAGGACTTTAACCACAGATTTCTCAAAACTGTGACGAAATAAAGCAACCTAAGTAAACAGGATCGTATTCTGCATCGAAAAGAACGAAACATGACTATTTGCATTCTTACATATTATATTTTTCTACTGAATAGACTTATCAATATATATTTGCATTATTTACTGGAAGTCCTTGACAGAGCACCGGCTTATTTTCCATTTAAAACGAGTTCGTATCGCAGCCGAAATCACAAAAAATTAATAAGTTCGGTCAAGTGCACAGAAGGATTACCTTGAAGGATCTTTTACATGCCGTAATGCGCGAGATTGCCGTTATCGGTCAATTCTCTGTCCACTTACATTTAGTAATAGCAAAATTAAATTAGTCAGTAATCAATTACATAATTTCAATATTAAAAATACTATAAACAGTGCTTTTAATACTCACAATAAGAAATAATAAATAATAACTGACCGATTTAATGCTATACTGCCAGTATTAAAATTTCTGTAAGAGAACTTTTTTTCCTTCTTCGCGCAAATAAATGACTATCATTGTGCCTCTCGTGACCTCACAGGAGAAAAAAAAAAAGATTTATCTCTCACCGGTATAAACGTGTGTGAAATGAGAGAATTCTTATTCCTCTTTTTTTAGTGGCAAATAAAAACTATATCATCGTGCTCGTTGTGATTTCGTATCGCCAGAAAAGAAAAAATTAATCACTGGTTAATCTCATGCTGCCGATATCAGATTTCTGTAATTGAAGAAAACGCATGAAACCTCTCTTTCTTCTTACCCCGCGCGAAGAAAGAGCGACTGCATCGTCGCGTCTCGCGTTATCTCGTAGAAAAAATGAATAGTAAGTATGTAACGAATTTGCCAGTTCAAGGGTTTAAAGGCTTCGAGTGTCAAGACTAACAGAAGAAATGTCTTTTTTCACGCGAAGGAACGACTGTATCATTATCTCGTACCGATGAAAAGCTGCTGAAGCGTCGCTCGCAAGGCTGCCGCAACAGCGATTTCGACATCAACGGGCCACGTGTACGTAATAATCTTATAATTCAGCCGACCGGTCGACTTTGGATCGCTCTTCTCTTTCTTTCTTTCTTCGTTTATCTTCCTCCTTTTTCGGGAGTTTAGAAACGTCAAGTCCGGTTTCGCGAGCCTGTACTCGAGACGACGAGCGCGATTCGATTACGCGAATTATGCAAGACTAGATTTCGTAGACGCGCGGGTGTGCGAGCGTGTACGCTATGAAAATAAATGAGAAAGCATCAAGTCGGGATCGGCGTGTGGTGTGCCTTTCCCAGTTCTACGACGACCGGTTCGCACCACTTCGCACCGAGCATGGCCGAATCCGAGGCCGAGGCACACGAAACAGTTCCAGCCGCGCGGCCCCACGTCGCATTCGTTCGCCGACCGTTTCTTCTCGCGGTAAGTGCAGCGCACGAGGGACACGACGACGATCGATATAATTCCGTGGATAATCCGCGATCCGATTGTATAGTAACGCACGGCCTCGCATCTCGAGTCTTCTTCCCTCTATCTCTTTGGTCGATCCTTCGATCGCGGGTGAGTGTGTGTGCAGCCACCGAGGTGCGTTCCACTACAAGATGAAACGGTAAGAAGTGTTATGGAACACGTGTACAGTTTCGCCGAATTAACGAGAGGCAAGCCGAAATCTCGAGGATCAACCATTATCCACGTTTCCCCTCCGCGAGCTAGTTTCAGAGGGATGCGTCTATCGTTAATCAAATTGCGTTAATAGAAGTGATCAGCAGTTGCGAGATAACGGCGCCAATCGCTTTATGAAAAATTAATTTTCTTATATAGTTTTCCAAATATATTGCGAATGACAATAATGCGCGATCGTTAAGATTACCATTGCCCACGTTCGAAAGAAATTTCTTTGCGGGCTTGTGTTTCTGCAAACTGTGTTACGTTTCAGATCCAACACATTCAAGAACGTTTCGACGTTCAATGCTACGTACAAAAAAAAGAAGGAAGTATCAGTATGCGAAAATTATGCCATTATGATGTAGCGTCTATACCGTTCATAATATGTATGTACATCATTTGTGACGCAAGTTATAAATGAAGTCAAATTCTCGATTTCTTATGAGAAAACGTGATTGATCGATTGAATAAGTTGTTGTTTTAGTTTTACGTAGATATATATTCAAAAAATAAAATTCAAAGATTATAAATGTCACGTACACTTACAATGTAAAGATGATTTAACAACAATCGAGCTTTATCTATTTAATTTTTGTTTTATCTCTTCAATAATGTTTAACTAACGTAAATGTTTAACTGGCTAATTTTATTACTGGCAATTTATAGATAACTGTAAAAATATATTACTTTTTTTAAATTAAACAGATAAGTATTTTTAATTAAATACGTAATATCCTGAGCTACTATTTCTCTGACTAAAGTATATCTTAAATTTCTTTAATTAAAAAATACCTTTAATTAAAGATTTCATTTCTTTCGAAGAAACGAAATCTTCTAAGACTTCTGGACATTATACATTTTTTAGATTAAATCTGATGCATCTGAGATACATTTCGATTAGGGCTGTTATTTGTATCAAATTATTTTTGAAGTTCAAAATTTATTTCAGGTTCAAAATTTCAAAAAATATTCGTGCGGTTGCGAATTTATTCAAGGAACGTTAAAAATATTGAAGCTAAAAAAAATTAACAAATATATATGTTTAAAATGTTTAAAATACGCAAAGAAAATATTAATGTTGCAGAATAATAATGTTATTTTTTGGCTATTCATATAAAAAAGTTACAAGTTGGAGTTTACACTCGCAAGTTGCTGATTGATCGTCAATATTGCCTTCAAACAATATCGTTATATCTAGCTTTCCTTTTTCTCAGCAAATTTATTTCACAGAGGCTTTCAAAGATTTCGTTTATGCGTGTTAGCAACGTATCATCAGATGCGCGTAACTAAAAAGCGCGGCAAGCTTCAAAGATTCGAAGGTTCGAAGCTCAAAGGCTTCGAAACAAATAACCTTATAATAAATATTGTTTAAATGAAATGTCTAAATTTCTTAATACGAGCTTTGCTTTTTGAAAACATTCGATGCGCGTAAAGTAAAATAATCTTAAATCGGCTGACTCTTACAATTGTAAAAAAAAAATTAGACATTTTATTTTCGTAAGTAATATGTAACATTAAATATTTTCTTCTCTCAAAATCACACGGAAAATTTCGTATTTACTAATTTTTCTAATTTCTATAGTTTTCAGTTTATCGACATTTGAATATTCTTTGCGAAAAACTCGTTGAATGCATAAACAATTAGTTTTTCGCTTTACATCATCATACATTATCATTCAATGCTGGTCTTAGAAAAAGACCTCATCAATCCTCTCTTACTTATTTCCCATACAGGTCACTATTGTTTAATGAGCCGGACCAATAAATATTCAATACAACGTGATACGGCAATTTACGAAAGTACACAATACAATTTCAATAACTGCGTAATTTCTGCTAACTTGATTGTTCGCGATCGCGCAATATTCAATTAACCCTGTAAAGCAAAACGATCACATCGTTCTGTCATTCGTACTAGCCGCTATATGTATAATTATGAATCGCGCAATACGCTCTAGATAATCTTTCCGTTCCGTATAAAAGAAATATAATTGTCTCCTCTTTCGTGACGCCACGCTGGAATTCCCAGAGAGAAATACATCTCGGTCGCGTCAACGAGTGTCGCCGGTCGCGATCATTAACGTTGTTCTTCTTTCTCTCGTTTTAGGGAGACTCTTGAAGAATCAGTCCCCTCAGCCGCAATGGAACAGAGCAAAATGAACGACGTAGAGCCGGACAGAGTAGCCGAGACTATCGGCGGTCGCAAGATCTTTGTGACAGGTGGCACGGGATTTTTAGGAAAGGTGCTAATTGAGAAGCTTCTGCGATGTATTCCCAAATTAGATCATATCTACATACTCGTCAGACCAAAGAAGGGAAAGGATCCCAAGCACCGGCTCGATGAAATATTCAATTCTCCGGTAAGCTTCAGTGAGTCTTTGTTTTCGAAAAGAAAGTCTTTGTACTTTCTAAAAAAAACACAATTGCGTCAATCGCACAGCACACTATGAGAGAGAAAAAAATAGTTGCAATTATTATAAATTTAACTATTCATGATCATTTTCCTTGCCAACAATATATTTATAGTCGTTTTCATCAAATTATAGCTATTAGTTATCGTTACGTAAATAATAAGCATTATTTAAAATATTTATATTTATTATAATTATGATTCTATTCTCTATATAAAAATGTTTATTTTATTTTTACTATTCATATCAAGATATTTTAGTTTTACTCTTTTAATATTTAAAATTACAAGTTATTATAATAAAACTTTTTCATAGCTGGTAAAACAAACACATACACACAAAAGATTACTAACTTTATAGCAGTAACAATTGTAAAAATAGAGCTCCTAACCGTAATGTTTTTACCATACAATTATGGCCACAAATACCAAACATTCTTTTCTCTCTCGGTGCACAAGAAGTCTTGTCGACCAAAATTTAATCAGGTTGCAAAATTTAGTCAAGTTAATAATTTTCTTTCTCAATGTAATTGCACTAGGATATAAGAAAAGAATGGTTTCTCTGAAATACAAAAAAATTACCCGATCAGTTACGTATCTGGAAATAATTATAACGGACTATCATATAACAATTATGCAGGATGAGAATAACGCTGCTGCTGTAGTCGCCACGCAAAAGTTAGCTAGTGCACCCAAATAGTAGGCCATTGTGCATAATTATTTGGTTGTATTAACCAAATCAGCAAAACGCCACAATATAAGCTGTTGATTATAGCAGCAAAATCATGTTTTTAGCCAAATTTATAGCAGCTTTTAAAATTATCTGCTGCAGCTAACTAAAATGCTATACCACATTTTACCATTTAAATTGGATGCAGCAGCCAATTTTTGGTTATGGCAATTTTTTTCTTTTAGTGATCTAGCAAACAATTCGAGCATCCGATGTAATTATCTAATTGGTCCAACGTACGATTACTTTCAGATCAATATTTTGATGTACGATGTTTATACATTTTAGCAAAATCTCCATTCTTTTCCGTGCGAGCGAATTATCGTGGTGTATCCCGCTTCGTTTTAACACCCGGAAAATTCACATTCCACCTTAGCGTTCGCGGTAGGAGCACCAAAAAGAGAAAGTGCGTGACTATGACTTTGCTATTGCGCGTTGCGCGCGGGTTGCATCATTGTTGCCTTACGACGATATCACGGAGGTACAGCTGAGAGATCCGCGCGCGCTCAGCAACGTTTCCTCTCGCGCCTCATTACTTCGGATATTTTCTCAAGTAAAATTCGCGCCGCGCGGTGAAAGTACACTAAACCGGACCGCACTACCGTCGTAACCGACCCATCTATGTATGTGACGAAAGAAATCGAGTCAAGGCCTCCTCGAAAATATAGCGAGAGAAGAGATGGCGATTATATTGGTATTGCGCGCGCCAGTCTCGGTGAAAGTACGGATTGCGCGTTTCGTGGCGCGCGTGTTATGTCACGTCTTTCGAATTTTTAACGCAATACCGTAAATACGTTGCCTTATACGCGCGCGCGCACGTACGTGCGTACCTCTGTCCGGTGAAATTCCGTTTAAATTAGTCATCATTAGAATTCGATTTTCCCGATTATATCTGTTTCACCCGGAAAAGAAAGAGTATTACAAAAGTTCAGGACTTAATTCTCTACTCAGCTTAGCTTCAATCGGCAGAGTAAACACGACACAAACTGCTTTTCGTAACAAACTGCTGCTGCTTTGTTACGAAAATTTATGACTATGTAATTTCGCATATCGCATTAACGATATTTTTGCGAAACTAATTCACTCGGCAGTATCGCATCAAACGATTGTATCGCAACTGAATGATAAATTGATGAGATACTGTAAAACTTTCAAGTTTAAGCAAAATGTGCAAAATCATCCGTTTGCTGCGTAGTTATAATCTCAGCTATATAAAATACCGGCAAACGCATCGTTAATATAACTGGATAATTTTTAATTCCATTTCTTCTACCTGCATAAATTCTCACAAATAACACATTCTATGTCGATTGCGGTACACGATGATGTAATTATATAAAAAACACATACAGATCTTCTATTATAATCTTTTTACTGTGGAACAAAACAATTTTATTATATATATTTAAAAAACAACTTGAAGCCAATTAAAAACAACTTAAAGGCGAATCTGTCAACAACGTAAACTACAATCTACATAATTCTAAGTTGCACAGCATTATGTTAATATTCGTGATGCTCATATACTCTAGAACTTTTTTGTAAATTATAAAAACGATTTATTACTCGTATGACTCGTACGAGTACACGTAACAGAATGATGAACACGATTCACTTGAAATTAAAATTACAGCTTTTCGAGAAAGTCAAAGCCCAAAAGGGATTGTCGACGCTTCAAAAAAAAGTAACCGCAATTTGTGGAGATGTGGCATTACCGGGGCTTGGATTATCTCCAGAAGACCGAAAAATGCTTATTGAGAATATTAACATCGTGTATCACGGAGCAGCTACCGTCAGGTACGAATAACTAAGAAAAATATTTCATTCTAATCCAATTAAACCTTAAGCTTCTTCAAATTTATATAGCCTTTCTTTGAAAATTATAAAATAAGAACTCTTGTAAATCTTTAAATATCTCAGAATTTACATGTGCAAAAGAATTCTAAAAGTAATAGACTTTTTGAGCATTTCTGAAAAATGTTGCAATTCGTATGGAAAAAATCTGAGAAATTTTTGAAAAAATTATATAGTCGTATAAAAATTAAAAAAAAAAATATATATATCGCTTTGTTACAACAATGGTATAAATCAAAGACAAAATTTTTCAGTTTAAATTTTCTGAATAAATCATGAAAATTTTTTAATATTTAATCATTTTTGAGTCCAATTTTACTATAACTTTGATTGTAAAAGAATGAAAATTATCATCAGTTGTGTGTGCATTCTCAGTATCATACATTCTCATCACACAGAATGCTCTTTTTTCCAAACAAGTAAAAACTGATTAATTTTTAAGCTGTATGTTGTAGCACATAAGCACAGAAAAGAATATGAAGAATTCTAAGAGAAATTTTCACTAAGAATTATTTAGAGACATTATAAATTTAAGGTATCATCATGTCTTTAATAAAAATACGGTTTTAAAAATATTCAACAAGTAAAATATTAGCAACTTGCGGCAGATTGATTCGTATTGAACTCGTATTCCGCAAATATAATCTGACGAGCAGAATCCGTTATTTCGTAATCATTTAAATGGAATATGTCACATTGAGTGGTTACGAAACGATAAATTTCGTTCGATAGATTTCTGCGGTCAACCTGTCATCTCATTCCATTAAAACAAATTTTTATATTTCTGTTAGCATCTTGTCAATAAAGTTTTGCAACACTTTTCAAAATTTATTCTTGAAAAATTTACGTAATTGTTTTCTCTTTTTACATATAATCGTTCATAAATCTAAAAATTATAAAAATATAGAAGGATCTCATTATTTATATGACATTAGCTTGATACAAAAATGTTTTAATTAAAAAAAAAAATTATAAACATAATTAAAAATTTTCATCATAAACATATTCTCTCGACAATAAAATTTTTTTATTCACCCGATCGTAATCTTTTTTTGACGCAGATTTGATGAACTGCTGAAGAAAGCGGTACTATTAAATACACGTGGAACGAAGCTGATGTTAGATCTAGCCAAAGAAATAAAGAATTTAGTTCTGTTCGTTCATATCAGCACGGCCTATTGCCATCTCGAAGAAAAGGTAACTAGTTTCTGAATACTTGCATGCCTTATCCCACAGAAAAAAAAGCTGAAAGACCGGTTTTGACAGATTTTGCGTGAGAAACCATATCCTCCACCCGCGGATCCTCATCAAGTAATTAAATGCGTCGAATGGATGGATGACGATGTGGTCGAAGCAATGACGGATAAGATTCTAGGCAAACTACCTAATACGTATGCTTTCACGAAGGCTTTATCGGAGAGTCTCGTCGAAGAATCCATGTCGCACATCCCATGTATAATTCTGAGGTAGCGACAAAAGCAAAAAGTCCTATTCTAAAGTATATGCTAATTAGATCATAAACATTAAGACCCGGTTCCACAACTCACGGTTAACTGCTAACGGAAGATTAATCGACTACCTATCTTTCTCTATATTATTATCTAAGGAGAGACAGAAAATCTATTAACCTCCCGTTAGCAGTTAACCGTGAGTTGTGGAACCGGGCCTAAATATTTCCATTAAACAATTTCGTCCGTTAGACCAAGCGTAATTATTCCTATCTGGAAGGAGCCCTTACCTGGCTGGACAGACAATATCAATGGGCCTACCGGTCTTTTGATCGGGGCTGGGAAAGGAGTGATCAGAACGATGTACTGTAACGAAAACGGCTACGCCGATTATCTACCCGTTGATA
Organism: Monomorium pharaonis; assembly: GCF_013373865.1. Taxonomy (NCBI): domain Eukaryota; kingdom Metazoa; phylum Arthropoda; class Insecta; order Hymenoptera; family Formicidae; genus Monomorium; species Monomorium pharaonis. The sequence goes on along the minus strand of NC_050475.1, from coordinate 21,133,164 downwards.
TCGCCGTCAACGGTATTCTTCTTGCCACATGGAATTTTATTTATTTCAAAGACTACGAAAAACGTGTTTTTAATATGACGAGTAGTGCAGAATTTCAGGTAGATGGAAAATAATCCTATAGAGGTCTATGCATCTAAGTATATATATATCTTATCTTCTAACAATTCGAAACGAGATTTTCACCCTTGTTCACAGATTACCTGGGCGGAAATAATAAACCGTGGCCGAAAGATAACGCAACAGTTACCTCTAAACGGAGTCGTCTGGTACCCAGGTGGTAGTCTGAAGAAATCGCGACTCATGCATAATATTTGTATATTATTCTTTCATATGATTCCGGCGTATATCATCGACGCGCTCCTTTTTTTAGCGGGGTATAAACCAATGTAAGTCATTACACAAAGACGTTTCTCACACACACACGCACGCACGCACACACGCACACGCACACACGTTTGATTACTTGTCGAACACACACGCACACACACGTTTGATCATCTTATCGAACACACACAATCATGTTAATTTCATCTGTATTACGCAGCATGTGCCGTGTACAAAGGCGTATAAACAAAGGATTTGAAGTATTCGAATATTATGCTAATAATCAGTGGGATTTTGAAAACAAAGTTGTTGAGGACATAAGAAAAAAGATTAATAGTACAGAGACGAAAAAATATCAAGTACACGGCAACGATATGGATATAGATGCATACTTCACGGATTGCATTCACGCTGCCAGAATTTACATCTTAAAAGAACCTGATGAAACACTACCAGCGGCTCGTCGACATTTAAGAATGTAAGTGTGAAATCGCGTGGAAAAAAATACGTTTTTCTATGTAAATTGGTCTAACGCTTTTTCCTTTTCGCAGTATGTACTGGGTGGACGTAATCACGAAGATACTCTTCTTCGTGTTTATTATATACCTATTAGCATCCTGGAGTGAAAGTTTTAGAACACTGCTCACGACTGGTATGACACACGTTACGAAAGGATTAGAGAATATGTTGTAATTTAATCAAATTAGAATTGTTATCATCGACCACATAAAGATTATCTAATTTTTATATAATGGTTTTCTATCATTTAATCTCAAGGACACGACGGGGTTATAAGTATATAGTGGTACCTTGTAGTGTACACTATGCAGTCAAAGGTGTGCACTAAATACGGGTAAAAAAACAAATGTAAATAAAGGTATTATTTACACAATCATCTGGTTTTTATTTTTTATGAAAGTTTTTAAAGCACTCATCTTTAAACAGACTCCTGTACTGGTGGTTCGTAACCCTCCGGTCTGTCTACCTTGGAACCACTGTCGCCGACCTCCTCGCTCTTATTGCCACCTCCGTCTCCATGCAACTCTAACAGTTTGCTGAGTTCAAAGCGCGGCTTCTTTAATACCTTTACCTGATAAAATTACATTCTTATTGTTTACCGACACTTTTGATATTCTATTAACATTATTAATGTTCGCAAGAAACAGTAGATATTTTATTGTTGCAATTGTTACTTACCTTACGAATGTAAACGTCATGCAGAGGATAAATACCCTGTGATGCCTTCTCGATATCCTTAGCAGTAGCATCTGGAAGCAGTTTACTAACCACGCCTTTTAGATCGGTTTTAGTAACGTCTTCTGTGATGGTTTCAACCATCTTCTGTCTGATTTTTTTAACCTAAATTAACCCATATTAAAGTAATACAAATAAGACATTAACGGGAAAAAATTACAGAAGACACTTAGCAACAACTAAAAAATTAATGTTACGTAAATAGTATCATTAAAATACAACTAATTCGACCTTCAAGTATTTTATACAGTTAAATTAATATATCATTATTTTTTTTACTTTAGATAAAATATTATGTACATATAAAAAGTAAAAAAAAATGTTAAAGGCTTTTGTAATGCCCATAGTCAAGTGACGAGCAATTTAAATAATCTATATAGTACAATATATTAATACTGTAATGTAGCACGTTCCTATATCACTACTTACTGAAAATGAAAGTAGTGTGGTAAGCGACTGCATTAATATACGCAACATCTCCTACCATATAACTATCAAGAAAGTTAAAATGGATAATGGAGTTGCATATGACATGTGCAACTCATAAGGCTGGGACACAAACCTGCGCATGCTGAGCATAGCACGTCTTCCTCGTGCTCAGCTGATCTTTATTTGTAAAACCAATACAGAAGACTCGAAGTAGATAACCGTCTGTAGTCTTCACGTCCACATTGGCCTCAATCAATGTTTGCCACTTTTTCACCATTGATCGAAGCTTGTCCGTTGTCAGATCCATACCATGGAAATTGGTTAATACATTACGGCCTTGGACATCTTCGGCAATCAGCCTAAATTTTCGGAAAGATCTCTCTGCATCTTGATCACTTTGCAAATCAGCCAGAGATACTTCAAACACTCTGAACTTTAATCCCTCGGAAGCAATCTCTGCAAAATAAAATAAATATCTTGTACAAATAATAAATGTAAACTATGTTCGATAAAAAATGTATATATTTACTCATAAATGTTGTTTTATGCAAGTTAGCTAAAATGTCATGTAAAACAAACAATACACATGAAAAGAGCAATGTAAATAGCAAATTAAAAATATGAAACCAAGCTCTATGCAACATATAATTTAACAGATACATAGAAAAAAACTTAGTATTAAATTAAAACTTAATATATTTTATTTAACAATTTTTTACAAACAAAATTATATTTCTTTCTTATATATAATAAAGATAATTAAATTTACAATAATTCAAAAATAAAAGATATTTTCTAAATAAAACTGCTCTTTTTTTCTATCCCACTTTAATTTAGAAATTTAAGGAAAAGGGATCTTACTTGTTCCTTGAGTTCTGTTGACCAAGGTTTTTCCAACCTGTCGGTTGGCAAACATAGATGGTGCTTTAACATCATACCAGTCCTTACGAGTAAAAGGATCCACGCTAAAAATAATAAACACTCGTGTAAGTCACTTTCTCAATGTCTTCTTTAAACGACTGATAAGCAAATTGAATAGGGTTAGATTTCACTGCGATACGCGAATCTCGCGCGCCAATCGAAATAGAGCGAATAATTTTTACTACGCGTAATTATAATTAAGGCTACACATTACGCGAACGGTAATCACGATATCACGCCGAAATCGAAGATGATAACGCAACAAAGCGGCGTTATCCGTGACAGCACACGTATGCACGCGTCGCACGCATTGACCTCGCAGAGTATCCCACTTAATCGAAGGCATCGCGCGAGACAACGAGCCGGCGAAAAACTCTTCATGGGCACAAACCAGCCTGCTACATCCGAGATGCAATATACTCTACTCACATCTTCTTTTTCACGCCCTTTTTGCCTCCTTTCGAGAGCCCCTTATTCTTGCCGACCGCCATGACTTCGTCTTACAGCAGAAAAGAGACAATATGCCAAGCGGAAACGTGAACCTGCCGTCCCTACTGCTGACCGACCGAACCGGAAGTTACTACTCGAGTGAAATATCTATGAATCCTATAGGTAATGTGCATGACTTTTTGGGTCTCTTCTATGCTATGTCCATGTTTATTTGGTTCTGTTTCATGCACATTACCTACGGGATTCATAGATATTTGACTATACATAGTTCAATGTGCACATTTTGTGTACATAGAGGCGCTGATGGATGAAAACACCTTAAAACGACGCGATGACCGCTCTTAGGTTTCTCTCTGTTAATAGTATATTAATTTCAATCAAATCAAATATAATATTTAATCAAAATTATAAAAGAAATTAGATAATCGTTCTTGCTTTGATAATTGGCTTTAAATTATTCTTAATTTCAAAATTGAGCTTATAAAATATTGAAACTTCTCTCACGAAGCAATAGAAATAGGAAAAGTAAAACATTTGACAGCAATATATTCCTTTCCTTATAACAGAGATATTATATAAGTATAGTAAAATAATACGCACATAAAACAGTAGGGGCTATATCTTCTAGAAAAAATGTATGTATCTATTTCTAACATTTTTAGGTATACCCGAAATGTATGTCTTTTTATACCATATGAACTTGAAACAGAATCTGCAGTAAAAAATCATCTGGGTGAATATAATATAAATTAATCCGTCAAAAATTAATCTGCATAAAGACATTAGCCCAATATTTAACCTAATACTCGTCCTATTCTCAGTCAAGCCATAAGTTCACTTCGCATAACGTAACCTGTTGCGCGATCTCCTAATCTCAAACCTAATCTCACATTGGTATGATCAAGCGATGTCTGATCGTGGTGCCCATTCGGAATTTCGTCTTATTTTATTAAATGTCGAGGCACGACACCACAGCGGCAATTGTGCTCCATTAATCTTTAAACCGTTATCGCTGAATCTTTTATGGTTCAATGATCCTTCGTCTTTTTCCATCGCGTTTACAATTCCAATTCCATCGCGTTCCAGCAGAGCGGAACGCGCGGGAACAGGGAGTGCGCCCCCCGGCGATTTACAATCATAAACTGTCGGCGCTGGTCGGCGCGCCGTGTATATACATGCGCACGTACGCATGTATATACACTTATCGCGGGAGCATGGTTTTATTATGATTTTTGAGCGCCAGGTGGCCGCGTTTTTGTTGTCGATTTTCCGTCGGCGGCGCGGCGCGACGCAGCGCGGCTTCCTCAGCGCCATTACATCGATAAATGTCACCGCGGCGGCCGCCAACAGCAGCGTGAAATACTGCCGCCGGGTGCACCTCGTTTACCTGATCCGTACCGCGTTCTACCGCGCGAGAAAGCGACACGAGGAAGGTGGTGTGCGACGGAGGAAGAAGACAAGAAGATTCACGCGTCCCACTCTTGCAGCGAGTTACCGTCATCATCATCATCATCGCGGCTATGTCGACCAAGCGAAAAAACGCGGGCGGCAAAGCAAAGAACCGCCCGAAGCAGCGCAAGGTAGAGTACGACGAGGAGGACATCTCCAGCGACTCGGAGGTTGACGATGCCGAGGCCGACTCCAACGCCGACGGCGAGGACGCCATCGCCGAGGACGCGCTCGCGGATGACTCGAGCATACCCGAGCTGCCGGCTCCCGAGGTAATACTCTCTCCTCATTATCCTCCTCTCTTCCCCCCTTTTTCCCTCTCCCACCTATGAGGAGAGCGCGCGAGCTCTCTGAGAACTGCGGCACGACGCGACGCGGATTTAATTCAGAATTAACAATCGCTATTGTCTATGTTCAAAAATTTACATATTAAAACGCACCGACGGTAGTTAGACCATTTTAAAATTTTAGTTGAAGTAATTATAAAATAATTTATGGTATTACATACAACATTAATTCTATGATAAATACAATGTATAGTTATTACTTTTATAGTTGCCTACCACTATAATTTTTTTTCTGAATGTGTGCATTAATGCTGCGTTCTGATATTTTTGCATTATGTACGCTAGAAATTTTTAGCAGTTAATATCATAACGAATCTTAAAATCCAGAGTCTTAAAAGAATATACTGCAATTTGTTTTTTTTTTAATTTACTGATTATTTAAAAAGAAATACATATATGTATATATAAGTTCTTCTGTCACACTTTTTTCGTTTATATTTGCTTTACACTAAAGATTGAAAGTTTGATCTAGGTCTGGCTATTTTTACACATGCACAAAGCATTAGATCTAACATAGAGTAACTAAGAATTCTATTTTATATTAGGGTGGCTGGGGCAAACCTGGAACATTGCTCATGTGTGGCCTTACTAATTGGGAAATGGCTGGTCGCAAGGCACCGCCTAAGGGAGTGAAAGCGAACGTAGGACGTAGCCTGTGGACGCCGCACACGTTTAAAAACTTGAATGATGCGAGAGTACGACTGATTGCATCCGGTCCTGCCGCATCCCACAGCATTATTGTTACCGAAAATAATAGATGCTTGGCTTTCGGTAGAAACGATAAAGGTAAGCAAGCGATATGCGTCTTTATATACAATAACTGATATTATAGTTTGTAATTTTACAGTTATTTTCTTTATATTAAGGTATGAGTTTGTACATACAACAGGTTATCATTTATCTTTATTCCTTTGATTAAATCTGATAAATCTGAAGCATATAAGAGCCAAGAAATTCACAACAAATCTGCTTTCATACAAAATTGTTAACTAAGCCCTGGTTACATTGTTGGACATACATTACAATAGTCAAAAGAAATTTCCATGGGCATTGGGGCACAAATTTCTCTCATTGTTTCACAAACCGCAGGATACCAAAACTTCTTTGATTGGCCTGAAATCGATTTTTTACAATATGTTATTTTTACATCTAAATCTCTGTCCTTTTAGAGCCTTTAAAAAAAACCATAAAAGAGTCACAAGGCGATAAGTCCTATAGAAAAGATGTCTCAACACTTTCCTTTTTGATCTGACTTTGCATGTCTAGACTTGTCTCAATGCCACACACAAACGATCTCAAATGGGACATGCTTTCAATTGAGCATGCTTTGTATTAAAAATTAATGCTTACACAAGTCTGTATAGATTTTATGCTGGTACAGCACGTCTCAATAAAATTTTATATTCAATGTCCTAGAAGCATTAATCTAAATTCGACAGATATATATTAATTGTATTTAAATGTACAATTGCGTAAAGTTTTGTTCTGTCGACATTATTGCTGAAGCCGCATTTTTTCAACAGGTCAATTGGGTGTCGGTGACACCAATCGTCGCGACGAGCCCACTGAAGTCGAAGCCTTAAAGGGACACACGGTTATAGGGGCGTCATGCGGACGTAATCATACTTTATTTTTAACGAGCCGTGGCATAGTTTTTGCTGCCGGCGACAATAAACTGGGCCAATGCGGAGTCGGCAAAAACGACCCGTGTATTGTGACCGCCACCAAAGTTAAGTATTCCGGACCACCGATAGTGAAAGTGGGATGCGGCGCGGAATTCTCGATGATCCTGGATATCAAGGGTGGCTTGCATTCGTTCGGATGTCCAGAATACGGCGCTCTGGGTCATAACACCGACGGCAAATACTTCATCACAAGTACGAGAATGGCATTTCATTACGAGAAAGTGCCTAAGCGAATTGTTTTGTATGTTGAGAGGGGTAAGGACGGCCATGCGACACCGTTGGATCATGTTGAGATTACGGACTTCAGCTGCGGTCACTATCACACAGTCGCAATTGACAGTAAGAATCGTGCGTTCTCTTGGGGATTCGGTGGGATCGGTCGTTTGGGGCACAACGAGCAGCGCGATGAGCTAGTGCCGCGTCTTATCAAGTTTCTGGAACCGCCCAGTCGCGGCGTCCGTGCGGTGCACTGTGGCAGCACGTACAGCATCGCGATCAACGTACACGGTTCCGCCCTGATGTTCGGTCAGACTAAGCGCACCGGTGAGGCCAACATGTATCCCAAACCGATTCAGGATCTATCTGGTTGGGAAATTCGATGCGTTGGTTGTTCGCAGACAAGCGTGGTAGTTGCGGCTGACGATTCCGTTATCGCCTGGGGCCCCAGTCCTACGTTCGGAGAATTGGTAAGACATTAAAGAGACATCAAAGAGTAAATACAATTGTGAACGGTTAACCGAACTTAAAGATATATAACTAAAACCATAAAATCAGTTTACACTAGTTGATTCTAAAGTGTTTTCCAAGAATTGTATTTACTTTATTAAATTATAATTTAATTTTCTCCCAGGGTTTCGGTGAAATGCGAAAGTCATCGACGACTCCGATGGAGGTGAAAGCCTTGGAAGGTTTATACATTACTGCCGTTACATGTGGTCTGTCTCATACGCTTATGATCTGCCGAGATGATACTGAGGAGGAAAGAGCCAAGATTAGTAAGCTTCAGGTGTACTCCGTTTAAAATGTATTCTCCGACCCGCGTAAATGGGTTTCTACTGCGTCACTATTGCAGATGATCGAATCGGAATGGGAATTCTTATTTCCCTTCAATAAGCTACAACTACGTTTTAACGAATTTTAATAAAATAATCCGAGAACGATAACAATAGATCGCCACAAAACGTCCAGAAGAGATATATAGGGTTAGATATTGCTCTACTTTGTACTTCCAGTTTTTACTTAACACACAAATGAAAGTCGATTTGTAATATTTGAGACCCATTCTGTTAGCAGCTCAGGATAATAGACCAAACAAGATAGATGCAAAAATATATTTTGATACGTTACTATTTTATTAAAGTTTGCTGTAATTTTCATCGAAATGGAGATAGATTATTCGTAGAGATGCTGAAGAACTGGAAAGAGAACTTGTAGAAATCAGCAGTAACTGCCTTTATTTTTATCGCTTTCTTAATCCATTTACCTGTTCAAATAGTTTATATCATTGATTCATCACAGCAGTACCTGAATCATTACATCTGCAGGAATCGTTTTTTACATATACAGGGATAATCTCTGTAATAGGATTAATGCGAGTGAACCATCATTCAATTAGATAATATTTTAACGGTTGTATGTGAATTAAATTTTGGTTTGCGTTTTATTAACTTTATAGGAAAATAATTTAACTTTTTAATGTTAATTTTAAATTAAAACATGTTACTTAGAAAACATGTAACTTTATTTCTAATATAAGTTTTTTTAATATATGTAAAGTGAATTTCCATTTATAATATCATATATTGTAAAGTGATAAAAAAGGGAGCTGTGGAATTCTTTTTAGCTGGATTAGAGAAAAAATTCATCAAATTCAGGCGACTGACATATTTCGAATTTTAAGATTTTTTCCAAGATGAATTTTATAACACATGGTACATTATTGTAGATGCGTTAAAGAAGCTTGGTCGAGTACACAATAAAATAGAACTCCGATCACTGCCAGAATGTATTACGAATATCTCTCATTGTGATGACAGACATTCATTCCATTCCGTTCCATGTAATACTCTCGTGCGATTTCTGCACCGAAATATTCTTCTGATAAACTTGAGATGAATGTACAAGTCCAATTATAAAATAAACGAATTTTTTAAGAAATTTCTATCGAAAGCTCTTGTCTTATTTAGTACTTTTAAGAGATATATTCGCATTTCAAATTTTGAAAAAAATTTATTTCTCCGCCATTAAGTGCATCGCTAAGTGCAGATTTAGTTTGTTTGAGATATTGGCACTCTTATACATTTCCAACAATGTTGTTTAATACGATGCAATTTCTGTCGTTCTAAACACACATCACAAGGCATATCTTTTACGGCAGTTTTATTTAACCGTCTAACAGCGTTTTTCTCTTCGCATTTATATTTTTGCTATTGACAAAATTATATTAAATTTTACAAGCTATATAAATTAAAAATATTTTCTATATTATCAAATTTTTTATACATTACACCGTTTTACTAAAGAATATTCAATTTTTTACCATGAGTTTTTGATCCATTATTATAGTAGCAGAAGCGACAAATTGTTGAGCACTTTGCATTTCCTCTTGCGAAACGTTTCCATACTTCCAACGTAACAGTTGATAGGCTATGTAATGTATAGGATCCGTCGGATGATACCTCAAAGCTCTACTAAGCGCCCATGATAGTGGCACCATCACATATTGTCTACATATTATCTTTACGTTACACTATTACTCATTACCGTACTTATTTATGCAAATTTAATAATACAAATAGAAATGCTTTAAAATACTACCTCAAATAATCGTTTCTCTTCAGAACTTTACTATTTCGTTCTTTTGGCAATAAATTCAAATAACAAGTACACTTGGCATACTGTGTACTTGTTGCAGTGTAAATACTTGAAAATGCTGTTTTACTTAGATCACAAGATGTCTTCGATAAATTATTGGACGCAGCGTCAGTCGATTTTTCTTCCGAAAAAATGGAGCGTGATTCTAATATAGTTAAACTACATTCGCATAATATTTCCTGTCGATTATTTCAATTTCAAGAATGGATTATTTATTCGTCTATAGCATAACGTGCGTTTTATCTAATATGTTTTGCAATCAATTAAAACACCTCAGTTACTAAATCTAAAGCTTCTTTTTCTTTGTATTCGTTGTATCCAAGATCAATTAGAATATCTTCCGCTTCTTCGTCGACACCGTTCTCTTTTACATAATTGCAAGTGCCCTCGTCCATGCCAAGACTTTTCAAAAAACGTATTATTGTCGATGAAGCTGACTTAACTTTTCCCTGCCAGTCTAAAATTCCTGGAACATCGATGCCACTCGATAGAAGCCGGTACAATGTACATTCGTCTTGAGACGCCAAGCCGCACGTAACAATAGACCAGCATTGATTTTCAGTTAATCCTGTAGCAGCTAGATTCCCAATCAATTTATCGTCGAGTCTCTTCGTCCATGTATCCGTATCTACTTTCGCTCCAAAATTTTCGAAATATTTTAGTTCCTCAGGTATAAGACCGAGAAGACCAAATTTCATGGCCTTCACAATACTTCGCGATGGCATGCCTAAAATTCACTGTTTAATGTAAAAAACAACGATAAATAACGAAACACACGTGTATGAAATCTGTACGAAAAGATTTCGATACCTCTTCCTTCTAATTCCAGTAAAATACATTCGGGATACATTCCGCTATGGATAACAAAATGTAATGATTTATCGCGTGACGCATCGTCGGTACACACGAATGAAGACTTAATATCATTACATCGCACTAGTTTGTCCTTCAGCAAGTTGAGTAATCTTTCGTTGCTCCATCCACCGTAAATGAGCATTCCTTTATTTGTTAATTTTATATGTAGCTTGGTCTCGCTTAACGACTCTTCGTTCGTTGTATTCTGCGTATATGACATTTTTAGACAAATCTATGAATCATATATCATATGATAGAACCATGATGTAAACCAAATGACGGTTTTAAGTCATTTTACAACAAATGTCAAAATGCAAACTAATTATTTAGGCTATGGATTGATTATTGTTTATATATACAACAATGGTGTAATACACACATATATTATACCTTTTTTAGATTAAAATATAATAAAATATCATGTTCAAAAAATTTTTATTTACAAATAAATTATAATATATAATATATATAATTTATATACAGGGTATCTCATAATTCAAACTTACAATGCATTTTTCTGTGTTAAAAGAAGCAACTTTTTTCCTTTGTTTGACAAGTTTAAACAATGTTTTTTATGGGTTTTTTTCACATTTAATTAGCCTTTCTTAGATCCATATCTTTAGATGTGAAAATATTTAGTATTTAATCTACTTATTTTATTTTACTTTCAATTGCTGCTTCAGAGAATTAATTAAAAGATTTATAATATTTAATAATATTTGCGTACTCGATGTACATATTTTCAATTGCGTTCGCATTGCAACGCGTTTGACATAATCTAAAAGTTCTTGTACACGAGTATCTAGTGATGGCTCCTACTGGCAATATTCTCTTTAACGTTATTCGAATTAATAGAATTATTAACTGTTTGCAATTAAATAAGTTGTATTCTAAATAATGATGTTTCGTTTATTAGGCATCACGTATAATTGATGATAAAAAAGCTTCAGAGAAATAATAAAACATCCGTAATTTAAAACTTATTCGAGAGCTTTAAATTAATGGGAACCCCTAAATTGAGATCTCGGGGACTGCTGATTATGAGTCAGTCGTTTTCACACGGAGCAACGCGTCTGGTTACCTCCCAGAGAGAACAGACACATCAACTTGAAGTTTAATAGACGTCGATAAACGTTTATTAGACGTTTATTATTTGTTGTTTCTCCCTGGGCTAGCTTTAAATTGCTCCCATTAAAAATTATTGCTCAAACGCAATTTCGCAAGAGGAAAAAGTTGCTTCTTCTGGCAAAGAATCGCACTCAGTATGCACGAATTCTGGGATACACTATATATCACTATGTACCACGTAATTATATATCGAAATCTCTGTAAAATATATACTCACCGCTTTCTCTTGGCGAGTATATATTTCAGATTTAAAAAATATATGTTAAAACCTAGAAATTAGTACCCAATAGACAAAGTAACAAAGCAACAATCTTAGATACATTTTTTACAATGTATAATACATATTTTTTTAATGTAACAACACTATGCGTCAAGCGTACGTCTTGTGCAAAATATAAAACGACAAACATAATCGAAAAAGACTATAAAAATGTTCAAATTTACTTGTACAAATACATGATGGACAGATTATCAACTAATGTCTCCATACAAATACTTAGTGAATGTGTGTGTGTGTGTGTGTGTGTGTGTGTGTGCGTGCTACAAAAGTTTTCTTAGCATTCGTAAATATATTTATACGAACACAAAATTTTACTTGATGTCATAGATTTCTATATGCCAGATTCAACTTAATTTTTAACGACAGTTTGTACACGTGATATAAACAAGTACATGCTTACCCCTGGATAAGTTTCGTAAATTCGAAATACTATAAAGTGTGTACGTATGTGATCTATTACATTTTAACCCTTCCACATTACACTCAATGTCCCCTTGAAATTTATTTGTCACGCAAGATCTTCAAACTTAACACATTGTGTATACACTTTTGTTGTAAGAGCACAAACGTTTCACAGTTAATTATAGTAAACTGCAGTAACAGTTTGAGTTCGCATCCTGCTGTTGATGATTATCGGTCAACTGCATGCCTCTCTTTCCCATTCGGTGCCTCGCGCCACCCATAGTACCGTTGTCGTACAATCGCAAAGAGTGAGTATCCCAAAGTCCAGGCGTTTGTATTATCTGTTATGTGCAGTGTCATATTTTACATAATGTTATAAATAATGCAAATGTAATATAATTATTACATTAAAATTTTTAATAATTATGAATCAAAATAAATATTTAAGAGGTTCAAAGTAGATTTAAAATTCAAATAGTACAATTAAGAAACTATTAAGCCAATTAAAAATTGTATAAATCAGACCTTTCGATTTTATTTTATATAAATTAGGTAACTTATGTAATTGTCCACATAAATACAGTTACAATTTTTTAACACAAATACCTTGCTTAGCTCATAGACTCTTTTCTCTTATTGAAACTTTAAATATAATTATAATATCTTTACACGTGCATATAAAATTGCTACAAGTTTCAAGTCGCAAGTACCTTTTGAACGAGTTCCTCGAAGCAACATTTGACACCATCCGCAGTTTTTGCGCTGCTCTCGATATACAAAGTTTGATGCCTCCTGGCGAACTGCAGACCCTCCTCCGTGCTCACCTCTCTATTTGGCAGATCTATCTTATTACCTACTACCATCTTGACGATATCTGTTTTGTTGCAATATGTATTTAACTCGTTGAGCCATGTTTCCAATTTCACAAAGGTATTTCGATCCGTAACGTCAAACATCAAGATAGCACCCTGGCCATCTCTGTAATAACTAGGTGTTAAGGTGCGAAATCGCTCCTGGCCAGCGGTGTCCTATAAACAGTGGGCTTTGACAAATCCATGACACATCCCTTGATTAAACATAACAGTTCATAAGTGATTGTAAAATATTATAAAGCACAAGTTATTCAACTCCATTTCTATCATCGTAAACAAACTTTAATCTCAGCTCTTTCTTAGTCCTAGAATTAGAATAAGATAAAAAGAAATAAGTCCTCCACAGACTAACTACTAGATTATATTGCATTGATTCTTCCCACTTTGCTGTATTATGACTAAGCAGTGAAAAGCAGGGTAGTCTGCGGAGGATGAAATCGAGGTTAAAGTCAATCTGCGCTGGCAGAAGTGATCAAACAACTGTGCAAAGCCAACAACTTCTAATCACTTTTTATATATAGAATAATCTTTAGCCTGCAATTACGAACCCAAATTGCAAGCTTCACCACGTTGCCGTCAATGGTGACCTGCTTGGTCTTGTAGTCCATCCCAACCGTACTCTGCATGTTCTCGTGAAACTCATCCTCAGTGAACCTCAGGAGTATGCTGGAAAATTAGTAGCCACCGATTAGACACGAGCGTCGCAAATCGGAATGAATAAACGAGGAATGAGTCACGAGTTCGACTTTACTCCAGTTTACCTTGACTTTCCTACGTTGGATTCGCCTATCATAAGAATCTTCAATATCGTCAGAACGTCTTCCTGATCAGCCATAATAAATAATCCGTTGACGTTGAACGCGAGGTCTTATCAATCGTTAACGTTAGCGTTGGAAAAAAAAAGATACCGCTGCCCTCACTTTCGTGCGTACACGTCTAACGTCAATTTGCGGAGCACCGTGACGTTTTAAACAACACTACTGATTACCACCGTGCCTGTTGATGGCACCGTGTGTAGCGTAGCTGCTGTATGTATGCCTGTGTATATGTTGTATCTTATATACAGTGTGTCTTCTTCAATAATGGACTCTTTAGAGAGACTCGACTGAGAAATAAATAAAGATTAGTAGAATTTTTTTTTACGAAAAACGCCGCTAGAGATCGTCATTCATTATCATTTATTATTTTTTATAGAATATTGCACGCTCTTATGAAAAGCAAACATCAGGAATCATTAAAAAGGAACAATAGGATGATATATAAACAAATATAAGGACGTTTCTTTTCTGAAATGATGCGAATGACGGCGTTCAACAAAAAAAGAGCAGATTTGCAACTATACTGTTGCAGGATTCTTCAATACGATTAGTTTCTTCTAGTTTAATTTAAATACATAAAACAATCGTGTAAAAGAATTTTACAACAGTTGTAAAACAATTTTCTGTAGAACGCACTCATCGATTGAAAGAAGAGTAATAGTCGCCTTTCTCTCTTTTAAAAAGAGGCATACGACATCTTCTATCCTTCTCTTCCCTCGGTTTCTTCTACGTTATGCTGTTTCAACCATGATGGGTAACGAAAAGAATATTAAATTTAATTGTTAATGAACAAAATGTCACAATTCTGATGACTCAGACAGCTGACAAAAATAACAATTATTTGACACCATTGACAATACGATGATAAATATCAATTCGCTACCTGAGAAAAAGCTGTCGTCTTTCAATTTTGGTTACTTTCACAAGAAAAATGACAGCTTCCATTCAAGTAGCAACTTGACATTACTTATCGTCATAAAAGTGTTATTTTTGTCCCCTTCTCCCTAATGCTTCGCATAATCGAACAAAGAGAGCATCCGACTGCTTCTATTGTCCATTCTCCGCATCTCCAGTGCTCCAACTGCTCCTCGTGCGGGATCCTTCTCCCTCATCGGAGCTGATAGGACCAATCAGCTGATAAGATGGGGGAAGAGGGGGAATTCATTGGTCGAAGGATCTGGACCTGTCATCGGGCGTGAATGTCGCGGACACCCTGTAGGTTTTCGCGATCAGAGATCAGAGGGCTCGATTCGACCCGGAAGCCCAGGGGATCTCTCCCGCGGGGACCAGGCTAACCGCTGACGCTTCAGACGCGCAAAGGGACTAGATTTCGCGCGTATCGCGATTTGTGCCTCGCGACGGCATCTCTGATCCGCGGCGACGTCGGACGTCACCTCGCGGACGAAGACACGCGGACGGTTACCGCTGCGCGCCGTTTGCGCTGGTTTGTGCTGCTCCTCGCGCTCTCGCTTGTTCAACGCTGGTCGGTGGTCGTCTGATTTACTCCACTCGCGCACGCACGCGCACCGCCAACGGCGACACCGTCGTGGGCACACTGGGCACTGGACAGTGTAGTGTATGGGCACAACGGTTCGCGACACAGCACGGTTACAACACTCGCGATTGTGTTGGTGATTAATCAAAAAAAGGCCGTTCGCGAAAATGGCCGATGGACGCGAGCCACGGTTGTATTCCACGCGGAGCCTGTACCACTTGTGCGTGTCCGCGGTGGTCGACAAGTTTCGCACCTACAAGCCATACCTCGTCGACCTGCCCAAGAGCGTGCGGTTCGATATCTACTATCAGGTAATGGGACGTCGAGCTGTCGTCATCGTCAAAGTTGTCGTCGTCGTCGTCGTCGTCGTCGTCGTCGCGCGCGGCGCCTCGGACGCGGAGGGAACGGATCGGACCCGATGACAGCCGTCGCGCTTCCTTCTGCGTCTTGCCTCGCGACGACGGCAATGATGCGCGACCGCGCTCTTCCCCGCGGGTTCCGAGTTGCTCCGAGTCTCGGCACGACTTCGACTCAATCGTACCTCCCGCAGCCAGCATGAGAGAGGATTCCATATTCCTGTATACTCTATTTTTTGCTCTTCCCACACAAATATTTTTTAATGAATGTTCTAATACTGGATCTGTTTTTTTTTAGCCCTCATCTTTTCTCTTTTTCTCTCCAACTGGAAGAAAGGGGAAAAGATGAAACTCTTGCACAAGAGATTCAGCTAAAACAAGCACCCATTGTTATGGAAATATCCTATAAAGCAGCACATATTGTTTGGTCAGTAGTGGAATACATTAGGCCAATATTGGGTCAATGAGTTGCACTACTAGGAATCAATCTTTTTTGCAATTTTACTTTGAACATTCATTGAATAATATTACATATGTGTCGTATGGAATATTCTTCATATTTGATTTTTTTAATATTCAGAATCTTACAGAAATTCTGATTTGAGAGTGGGAATATTAAATATTCTTATAGGATATCTGAGTTTTTTAAGACCTAAAAATATTTTCGGAATATCTGTCTTCTTAAAAAAGAGTTCTATGAATATTCCATCTTTCTAGGAGAACATCTAAAGATGTTCCATAATCTAGGTGCTGGTTTGATAACAGTTTTTTGATGTCATACTAATCTCTCTGTCTTATCTCTTTCAGTTGTACAAAGAGAGGAGATTATGTATACTAGGAGCAGAATTAAGCGAACTGGACACTTTTTCCAAGATGCTCAAGGTTACCAATCGTCGATTGCACCTCCTGAAAATATTCCAGGTGAGCCTGTTACTCCCTAAAAACCAGAACTCTGACCAAACTTGGATCAACTTAATTGGCAATTAACTCAGCTGGAGTTACCTAATGTCCATTTCTACTTTCATCTTGGTTTAATTTACTTTTTCTCTTTTTTTCTAGTTCTTAGAACTAGAAAAAGTTAAATGATGAAAATTAATCTACATTTGTGCGATAAAAATGTATATAAAGTGAAAGGATGATTAGTGAAATGAGACGATTTTGATGACCAATGGAATAACAAGTGGAAACATTTAGTATTGTTTTAATTATTATTGTTGAACTTTTCAAATGTATTAATTCATATTTTTTTGCTAGTGAAATGATAATGCTCCCATTTCTAATAGTTCATGTTCTGCTTGATAAAAAAATTAAAAAAATTTAATATCTAAAAACAAAGGCATTATAGAATGGGAACTATTTTCAATCTTTATTACAGCAATTAAGATAATTATTGTTTATTGATAATAGTAAGATTTACTCGAAAATATCTTTAAACATCAAGATCCGCTTTGACCTTCTTCAGTTATTAATTTGTGTTGTTAACATATCGATCAATTTTCATTTAATATTGATTATTTTACTATAGTTGTACACTTTTGCTAGCGTACCGTTCTCCTAATAGCTTCTTATCTATTTAATAGTTTCATGTACTAATTTTAATACTTTCCTAACAAATTCAAATTTTTTGAAGATCAGAAACAGATTTAACAGCTCAAAAACTAAAAAAAAAACATCGTTTTTATTTATCACCCGGAAACCAAAATCAGTCTATTTTACCTATCGTCCTTTCTATTTTCGTCGTTTCTAATCTAATCTCTTTTCTCATGTGTTAAACAAGAAGTCAATTCTATTTGTGTTAAGTACAAACGTTGACAGTTTATCACCGATTATGTTAATCAGAATTTTGTTGAAGCCATTCTAAGGCAATCAACTAAAATTATTTTTCCGACGTCAGAAAATATACTTAGCACTTTTTTATTTTCCTTACCGAAGGCACCGATGGATCATAAAATAAGAATAGCGGAGAACCTAGTCTTCGAATACAACATATGCTGTTTCGATGAGAGGAAGAATTCTATGCCACAGGACAAACTGATAAACCTAGGTTTGAGACTCGGCGGATTTCTCAGCGACGCCGGCTGGTATCTCGAAAGTAAAAAGGTGCTGTTGACTTGCAAACAATTATGTCTGGACCATAATCGAACCCCTAAGGATTGGTGCAGAACGTTAGACTGTTGTCACAAGTAAGTGCGTTTTTGATTTTAATATTTACGCGTGTCAAAAATATAACACTATTCCATGCCAAGTTTGCTTGCAATACTGTGTACATACGTTTATATACGAATCATGTAGTTAACATCTTTTGGATTAATCTCGTTAGACCAATCAAATTTTTAGAAGGATTAAAATAATTATATTTCTTGATACATTATTTTAGGTTGTTACATGCACAAGCGGCGTACTGCGATTTCGAAGGGGCCACGGAGACTTACAAGCTTGCCATGGAAATGATAGAAAAGTTAAAAAGCAAGCAGTACAATAGTAGCAATCATGCTGCCCTTTTTGCAGAGTTCAGTGTACTATTCTACATACGCAGTGAATATGATGAAGCTTACAGGTACGCTTACTTAATATTTATTATTTCCCAAAGTGAGTCAAAATTATCAAAAACTTGTAATTCTTTAGGATCAATTGTTCCACTTTTGGATACACTAGGTTTATTTTCAGCTGAACTTCTGGTTTTATTTTTCTTTTATTTCTCTTCAACGAGAAAAAGAGAATAACGCGATACAACTGAAGAGGTTCAACTGAAAAGAAAAAACCTCTAATTTATTCGAAGTGTCTTGGTAAAATAAAAATCTAAATATAAATTAAATGTTATGTAGTTTTTTGTAAAAGCAATGTAAAAGCAATAGACTTATGACTGAAGTATAAGTTACAAGTCAAACACATTGTGTGTGTATATATATATATATTTTTTTTTTTTAATTTATAATCTTTAGTAAAGATAGACACAGTGAATTATGTCTAAGTCTCATTGACAAGTTTCAAATGACAATTTTGCCACCACTTTCCCCAGGTTTATTATTATTGTACAAGTCGAATATAGCGGGAGAGTAAAAACGAAACATTTTTTTAATAAATTGAACTAACAAAAGGAAGCGTTTATATTTTAAAGCATTTATTTTAAATTTTACTTAATCTCTCAGTTAATATTTTTTGCTCCGTTATATATATGTATATATTAATATACTATCTGTTACCCAGATGGAGCATAGAAGCATTAAAACAATTGAAACCGTCACTTCCCGCCGGAGTTATTGTCGACGTTTTGAGACAAGCGGCGAAGTCGTGCGTGGTGAAACGAGAGCTTCAAAAAGCTGGTTTATTAATCAAGGAAGCAGTATACCTCGCGAAAGAAGTATTCGATACGGATCATCCAAAATATAGCGATGTTCTCATCGACTACGGATTTTTCTTACTAAACTTTGATAGCATCAGCAATAGTGTAACTGTATACAAGGTATTTATCTCTCTCTTTTTCCCTCGCTCTCTCTCTCTCTTCCTCTATATTATTATGAATCTTCTGTGAAGACAACTGTGAAATGTTTCATTTTTTTAGACTGCATTAGATATTAGAGGAACGATTTTTGGCAGGACTAACCTTCATGTTGCTTTGGCACATGAAGACTTAGCTTACGCTCTCTATGTACATGAATATAGTTCTGGCAGATTTGACGACGCAAGGTAATTAATTAGTGATTACATATAGCTTATGATATATTGACAAGTGCAATTAACTTTTCTTTTGCAGCGATCATGCTGGAATAGCTATAGATATCTTAGAGAGACATTTACCACATAATCATTTGATGCTCGCAAGTGCTAGAAGAGTGAAGGCACTTATTCTTGAGGAAATCGCTATAGATAATGCATCTACGCCATTATCGGAGCAAAATCTCTTACTCAAATCCGAGAATCTTCATTTATCTGCTTTGGAAATGTCGAAAACTGCATTTGGAGAAAGAAATGTACAAACAGCGAAACATTACGGGAACTTGGGTCGCTTATACCAGAGTATGAGGAAGTTTCAGGTATCTTATCCATTTGCACTTTGTGTATTTTTAACTATTTGATGTCTAAACATATCTGATATTCCAGGAAGCAGAAGCAATGCATCTGAAAGCTATTCGTATTAAAGAAGAGCTATTAGGACGTGACGATTATGAAGTAGGCTTGAGTATAGGACATTTAGCTTCATTGTATAATTTCCACATGAACCGATTCAGAGATGCCGAAAAGCTTTATCATCGTAGTATCGCAATCAGTAAGTATACATATGTTTTAACCCAAGTTTAAATTTTAATTTTATGTTTTACTTCACTCTTTTCCTTCATAAAGATAAAAATTCCCTTTTACTCTTTGTCTGAGTAACTTGTGTCGGATCAATTTTTATTTGTGGAAATCTTCATTAATTAGCATTTCGTAATTATCGAGGTGTTTCAATCATTCCATATTTATGGAGTTCATCAAAATCTTAAAAAGACTTCTTTCTTTTCATATTTCTCTCTTTCACTTACCCGTTTTTTTTTTTTAATTAAAAGTTTGTTACGAAAAAGACCTCTGTGAGTGCGATCCATTTGACGCTACGAAAACGCTTCAAAGCATTCTTCGCGATTGGTCAATTAAAAAAATTGTTTTCAAAGCATTTCGAATCTCATTTTTTAATATGCATCTATAAAAAGTTATACTTTATAACTTTTTAAGGCAAATAACACTTTTATCCAATTTGTGATTAATCTTTGATAATTAAATTATACTATATTTTTTTCGACATAAAATACACACATTTGTAGTACAAACTTAAAAGTATATTCATGTATTTTGATAAATTTTTTTAATCACTTTAAATAGATGAAAAAGTGATCGGGCGCAAGTGCCTCAGGTTTATAGAGATAAGGTGCTATTTTTCATATTATAAGAAATAAGTCTTAAGTTAATTGAAAATTGAATTTTAACTTTGAATTAAGTCCGAATTGCGATGGAAAACGCTATTGCATTTCATAAATTTTATTTTTTAACAGGTTTGAAATTATTTGGAAAAGGTTATAGTGGTTTAGAATACGATTATCGAGGACTTTTACACGTATACAATAAGTTAGACGATTACGAGAAAATATTGGAATACACGGATATATTGAATCATTGGAAAGAACTTAGAGACAAACACGTTCAATCTGAGGAGCCACCAATCGATGTACAAAAACGTCCACAGCCAATCACAAACGTAATGAATGTGTTCTTTTCTATGTGATATATCAAATAAGTGTGTCTAATTCAAATTTTATGTTACTGTATATCATTGAGCAACTTGCTGGTCTCCGTTGCGTTTACAAAACATTGGGTTAAAGTAGAAGGAACAAAACATGTAATGAATCGCATTAGAAATTTATAAACCATTGATTTCGAGTAATAATTTATGTTGTCTTATGTCGATATTTTATGACACGTATAGTATCAATATCACATAAGAAATTTTTATCTTTTTACATCAAAAGACACGGTAGTGTTTTAAATTCGAATTTATGCAATGTTGAAAATATTAATTTATAAATTGTTTTTATTAGTCATGATATTACAACATAAACATTGTAAAGGGGTTTTCTTTTTGTTAGTTCAGTTGCTGTGTTTGTATTGAATTATATTTAGACTTGATGTCTCTGTTTATCTCGATGTAATTAAAAATTCTTGCGCATAAAAATATATCTTTTTTAAATATTTTGTATTTATATATATATATATATATCATTTTAATATAAATTTGCCAATGCTTTAATCTGATTTGTATATATGTTTTATACTTTATAATTCGCTTTGTTCGTTAATAGCTCTGTTTTTTAAGAGAGTTACTCAGGTTTCATAAAATATTTTCTTTTTGTTACAATTGCGTGTCGAACACATCTATAATATACGTTTAATTCATTGTTCATCTCAAGATTACAGTAATTGTAGATTTTTCATGCATCGCATAATTTTTAAGTAACAAAAAATATTCGAAATACATGCGCCTATGTTTATAACAATAATGTAGTTAGAAAGATAGGTATTAAGAAGCTATTAAAACTCGGTGAACAATTTGTTGAACAGATGTTTTGCTGTATGACATATTATTACCTTTTCTCACCTTGTAAAATTTGACATCTAAATTTAAAATACATTCTACATATAATATATCTTATAATTTTTCTCAAACATTTTGTTGTATAAATGTCATGAATATTGATAATTAAAAATATGCGCGCATGTCCTTGGACATCTCGAGATAATTTCAGATAATGATAGATATAATTTTTCAAACCCTTGCCAATCAAATGTATTTAGGCACTTTGGGTCATTGTAAACTTGTATAATTTAATAGATAGTAAAACCTCTTTGATAAATCAGACAATACGAAGGTAGCAGTTGCTCAAGGCATAGTTGACTATATATATAATCTATTTTCTTCCATTCAATGACTCTATAGTCCAAGTTGGACTCGAAATCACTACATATATTTGTGATGTGCATGTAGATTACATATAGATATATGATAGGTACAATTCAACGTCGATTCCAGCTAAGATAGAAAAATTTCAAGATATAGAATATAGATTTGATTTCATCGAAGACAACATATAAAAAAATTTTTCCAGTTCTGTCTGAGATCGTATTTGGGACCTTCAGCGTAACAAACCAATGCATTACCATGTTCGCCCCCACATAATCTATTTAGCAATATTGTACAAATTGATTTCTAGAAATTTAAGTAGATTATATGTTATCAACTGCGCCTTGTGTTCTTATTGCTTTTGTATTGTCATTACATTATTACATATTAGAGCTAGCAATCATAAAATAACAAATGTATATAGTCTATTTTGTTTGATCAATAATTAAAAGCATTAATTCAATATTTTTTTACATTAAAGAAATACACAAAAACAAATTTTTTATCAAAAAAGTTAATGTTTCTCGTTTCATAGATTTACATAAATCTCGAATTCTTTAAACATCCAAGAGATTCGTAATTAAATAAAGACAAGATAATGTACTATAAATACGAAATTCTGAATAAACTCATATACATTCAAAAGCTTTAATCTGTTTAAATTACAGTAACCATTAGGTAGTACATAACTTTATATTTACACGATATCTGTTGTATCACTCCGATTTTCAGGTAATAGGAATCTTATCTAAATTCCATTTTTTTACGCTATTAACATTTCTACACACACACGCACACACACACACACACACACACTTTCTCTCTTTTTTTACAAACAAAAGAAACTCATTGTTAATTAGTGATAATCGGTATACTTTTGAAACGTACTAATCAGTACACTACCGGACTGATATTGCACATCTCATAAAACTTTGTTGGAATCCCATAATTTTAGAACATTTAATCAGGTGTATGTGGAGGTTCTTGGCTGAAGTATGGTGCCGTATCTTGCACTAATAAAGTATGACAAACATCACAGACTCTGGATGGTCTTTGTTTCGGCCCACTGTTCACAACGTGTGAGAGGCAAGATTGACAAAATATATGGCCACAGTGACGGCAATGTATCTGCATGATATTAAATTTTAATTTCATTATATATATATATATATGCAGTAATAAATAAATTTAATTTATGCTTCTTCACACAGCATATATATAATAAATAAATAAAATATTTATAGAATAAAATATAATTTAGTTACCTTCTTTTTCGTGACTGAAAACGTAGTGTGGCAACTAGGACATTCTTCAATATCCTCTTCGTGTTGCCATCTAACTTCACTACCTGCCTGCCTAATCCTTTCAAGTTGTACCTGTGTGATCATCAAAATAATGTTTTTTTATACAAATATATTCTACTTATACAGTTAATATAGCGAGTTATATTTTATCTACAAATTTTGTTTATCTGCAAATTTTTATTTAACTTTATATCTCAATAACGTTGAATTCGCTGTTAATATTTTATTTCTATTACCTGCAATGATTGTGATAATCTAACAAAGTCTTTCTGCACTGCCTCACTGGTATCTAATTCTTGCTGCAGACTCATAACTCTTTGTCGTAATTCAGTTATAGCTAGATCTCCATCTTTTTTTTCTTTTTGGATTTCCTGTAGCTGTTTTTCCAACCGTTCAAGTTTCTCTTCTCTATCAGCGAGCGTACGATGATCTCTTATGTATTTGTCTAATTGTACTCTGTAAGTTATTGAACAGAGTAAAGTTTCATGTTAACCAGTATAATGATTAAAGTTATACATATATAGCCAATATATATGCATAGTCGCTCACCTCAAACCACTTATTTCATTTTTTAACACAGCATTATCCTGTTCTTTAACCCTACTCTCCTGTTCCATTTGTTCTCTGAGTAAAGTAACCTCATATCGCAGCGTCTCTTCCTTCTCCTGTGCAACTTCTTGTGCTACTTTGGCTGTAATTAAATCCTCATGCATCTTTAAAAGGCTCATATGTAATTCCTCGACAGTGTTTGGCATGTTGATGCTCTCACTTTGAAGTTGCTGTGAATGCTTGCTATATTTACCCACAAGATTTTCATTTTCCATCTGAAGTCTGTAAATATATTAAAATGTTGGATTGATTATTGGATTTTAAATAAAATTTTATTAACAATATACTATAACAAATGTCACATCTACCTCTTTCTTATATAATTTAATTTATGTATGATATCTATTAAAATTAAATAAAAATATCTATTAAATTTATCAAAAAAAGATTGTCTTACGCTGTCAGATGTCTCTGTACATCTTCCCTGCCTCGTGTCAATTTACAAAGTTCCTCTGACATGCTC
This sequence comes from Monomorium pharaonis, assembly GCF_013373865.1. Taxonomy (NCBI): domain Eukaryota; kingdom Metazoa; phylum Arthropoda; class Insecta; order Hymenoptera; family Formicidae; genus Monomorium; species Monomorium pharaonis. The sequence continues at coordinate 21,108,422 of NC_050475.1, read as the reverse complement.
CTCTGAATTTGTTCGAAAGTTTTCTTTAACTCTAATAAATTCTGTTGCGCCGTCTGCGAGGTAACGGTGAGTTCCGCAACTTTGATTTTATGCTCCTCCTTCTTCTCATTCCACTTTTCTTCCATCTCCTTTCGAAATTCAACTTCCTTGGCTAGATCCTCCCTTTGAGCCTGTAGCATGCGTTGGGAATCCAACAGCTGCTTCTCCAAATCCTTGGCAGTCGCTTCTACTTTAACTAATTGTGCTTCGTAATTCGCACACATATCACACGATGGCTCGAAAGAACCAGGCTCTCGCTGCTGCGGTCTCTTCAACAGAACTTCTTTACATTTTTGTAATTCGTCGTCGGTTGATCTTAGTTTCTCTTTTAAAGCTTTTATTTCCTCCTCGAGCGGAACAACTAATGAACGTAAAACTTCCGCGTCTTCTTGCGCCTATAAAATCATAAAGCTTCTACATCACGGAAAATGTTTCAAATATTATATTGTTGGAAGACAAGCATTGGTCTTAACGCGTCTAAAGAGAGATGTTAGTATTATTAAAAGCATATAAAGTAGCTAGATTGAATAAAACTCATTTTATTTTAATATAAAACTCGATTTTAATTTAAAACTATTTTATATAAAAATTATTATATAAACATAGTTGATGAAAAATTAAATAAGCTATTATTCAATCCAGGTACAAATATGATTACACAAAAGTTAATGCCTCATGCAATTTTAGATTTACGTACATATTTTTTTACCTTCCTCATACTCTCTTCTAAATTGTCAGGGCCTAGAGATAAGGAATCCGCACCTAATTGCGAAACCACTTTTCTAGCTAATGTCTTAGTTACTGTAGACAACGAGATTTGTGGTCCGTCTGTCGGCGGATCGCGTGGTAATTGCGTTTTCAGCAACGTATTTTCTTCTTGAAGCTTAGAAAGCGCCACTTGCAATTTTGATACCTCACTGATAAGCTGCTTCCTTGAGCAGGAAGATTCTTCTACTGTTTCATGTATGACTTGTTGCAAAGATGCAATCTCTTCCTGAGCTTTCCTCTTCTCTATCATTATGTCATTCTGTATTTTAAGATCTGCAACAACAAGTTGACTCTTAGCTTCATCCAGTTCATTCTTCAGTCTTAGATTTTCCTTTTGCAGGCCTAGATTTTCCTCCAGCCTCCGCTTCAGTTCCTCTATAAAAAACACATTAATTCCTGATTCAGTATGATTGCTGAGAAAGGTCAGACTTGCTCGAAAATTTAAGTTAGCATTCTACACACCTTCTTTTTGAAGGAATAATTCCTTCATCTTAGCCCTTTGTATATTGAACTCCTCACGTATCTTGACATTCTCCGATTCCAGTCGGCTGATCTTCGTCTGTGGATCTTCTGAATTGTAACAAACACTCTCTTAATAAAGTTAAATCGCATCACAAGGGGAAAAGTTTCTACGTTGAACAAACAGATAACGAGAAAAGCCTGACAAGAAAAGCCTGCCTTATTAATCGCCGTCGTTCTTAGACGACGAAAACCTAGACAAGGACTACCGCTCAATGACGTACCGTTTCCGTTCGCTCTGACCATCCGATCGTCCTGGTTCTCCATCATTCGATCACTTGCTACGGACAAGGACGACAACTTTGCCGGGATTTGTCACTGCCACGGAGAGCATATCTCGGAGTTCAGCCAAGATTGGTTGCCACCTCTTGACAACGACAACGACGACGATGAGGACGATGATAACGATGACTGCGACGGCATGCCGCTAGCCAGTGGTGTTACTGACTCATAGTGATTCAAGCGAAACGTGATTCGAAACGCGAACGGGGCACTAGAAAACAAAGATCACGGACAGTCACGAATTTTTTAAAGAAACAAGCTTGAGAACCAAGATCAACCTTGCTCGGTCATCCAGCGATTTTGTTAAACGATGCGTCTATCACTTATATATAATTGGTAAGACCTGCTCCTCCCGGCTGCACCTTCCGCATTTGCAATCATTCGCGATTTTCTATCTTCCTTCCTCCGAGATTATCGTACCACTTGTCTCCCTTTCGGAGTGCAGAAGATGCGAAAAAGTGCTGCCACGGAGAGAAAAGAGGTGCGCCACAATCGATTAATATCGACGCTCTCGATTGTACGAATCGATATCCTCAACTCTCGCTATACGAGATGCTAAAAAATTATGCATCGCATAATTGCCTTGGGCTCGATTCTTGAAGTCATTCGCAAGAGAAATGTATACGCAAATACTCGCTCTAACAGAAAAGTTGCAAGTTTATTAGTACGATAGCCAATAAATTTCCAACTTAATACGGTTCTCTTGCGAATGAATTCAAGAATCGAGCCCCTGGCAAGTTGTGTCAAACTGTCTTTAAGAAACTATCCTAAAGATAGTTTGACACAGCTACACGCGCACTTTAACATCAGACCACTTTAACATACTATATCTTAAAGACAGCGTGTAGACCAGGCATTTTCTCTCATTTTGAGTCTATATTTTCTTTATTTAAACATTTTCTTTCCAAGAAGAAAAAACAGAAGATAAACGATGCAAGAAATTCAGTTTAAAAAAACAAAGTTGGAAACAATTTTTTCAAAAACTTTTTTTGATTAAAATCTAGAAAGAATTTGGAGGAATTAAATATCGATCAAAAATGTAGCTGAATTATTAAAAAAATTAGAAAAAAATTTTAAATCTAACTTGGGTAAGGAAAAGAAAACGTGAAGATAGATTCTTTCACCTTACATTCTCATAATCAATAAACTTCGAACGTTAATTGTTCTTAACAGAACTTAATAAGATCTTTTTTATTATACCAAAAGATATCTTATCAGTTTTAAGTTTTAACAGATCGTTTTTAAAAAAGATTTAACTGACCATTAAAGTTATGAACAATCAGCCAAAAAGATCCGGTCTTATATACGTTTACAGATTTAAACTCAAACGTTTAAAAATTCCGCGCGCATCAAATGGCGAAAAGAATTTTCTGCACGCAAATTCGTGGACACCCTGTACATCGTGTTCTAAACAACGCATCCTTCCTTTCGTCAACAGAGAACGGAGAACCACGAGTCGTTCGAGTCGTCACGAGACGGGTTATTTGCGAGACGGAAGCCCAGTGATTTGCGACAGTATCCGCGTATTCTCGTGACAAACGTTAAAATTCTTCTAGTTGAAAGGCACGTCGCCGAAGCGTCGCAACGATTCCAATCGAGCGCTCGTGTATGGTTTCGAAGAATCGCGAATCACGTCAAGGCCGATCGCCCGGGTCCGGCACATATTAAGAAATCACTGTCAACAACAACAGCGTCGAGACGTCTGGTGACTCAAGTCGATCAGCAGAGCTCACAGCCGGTGGCTGCTGAGTCTGCAATGACCGCGATGACTACAATGGCGATGTGATTGTCGTACATCGATTCTCCTGAGTCACGCTTCGCTCCCGCGTATTCGGATATCGTCGTTCTCGACTGACCGAACCACCGCCGGGTAATTTGGAAGTCGAGTGGGAGAGAGGTAGGTATCGTTTCCGCATATTTTTTTACGCAGTTGCGCGCATGTTGTGGATATTGTCGTCTGGTACCGACTCGTCTTTGCCTCCGCGAGTGCGCCGATGTCGAGCATGTCACTCCGCGACGATCCCAGATGATCGCGGCAGGTTCTGATTTGTTTTTCTTCAAGGAGACAACGGGTACCGGTTCGACGAGCAGCCTGTTATGAGCAGCTTGTGGAAACCCTGGGTGGAGACTCTGAAAGTAGAACCGATGGACCCGGCGATTATGAAAAGCCTAGATAATTGTTTGGACAATGATTTCGACGAGCTGCCTGAGTTCAGTCCCAACCTGTTCACCTTGAAGAAGAATCCTCTAATGATGAACTCCTGTACCAAGTGTCATAACAACAACAACAAGAGCTTCCTGCTGCTTGATGGACAGGAGGTCCTACAGGTTTCAGATGTAGAGGAATTTGTGAGAAAATTAAACTGTATGGAGAACAACACTAAAGTCAAAGTTGTGTCGATATTTGGAAATACAGGCGATGGCAAGAGCCATACTATGAACCAGGTGTTCTTCAATGGTGAGGAGGTATTTCAGACATCAAACGAACAAAATTGTTGTACATTGGGTGTCTGGGTGGCATTTGATCCAATTCTCAATGTTGTCTGCTTGGATACCGAAGGTTTACAAGGTATAATATACTTCATTATTATTATTCTCAAGTAAAATTATTTCTGAACTCATTTTTTTGTGAACATGTGAATCTGAAACAAAACTTAAAAAACCAGTAGAATTTATTTTTAAAAAAATATTCAATAAACAATGTTCTCTAAAAAAAACTGAAAACAACTATAATATAGACAAATGTTTTATGAGCAATAAGTGGAATGAATCAAAATTGACTTATTTTACTTATCTGTTTTGAAATTTATTTTAATACTTTAAAGTTGGAAAAATAGTGTAAAAACAAAACGGACCCTCATGCTCATGGGAAAGGTACCAAGAAAACGCTATTTGCTTGAAAGATTAATTGTTCATATCAGATTCTACAAATTTTTACTGTTTATTGTAGGTGTTACGAATTGTGAGAACGAGCGGACGAGATTGTTACTCAAAGTACTCGCAGTCTCCGACATTGTGGTCTATGGAATTCACTCTGAGAGGCTAAATAGGGATCTGTTCATGTTTCTGGGTACAGCGTCGCGTGCTTACAGTCGTCACTTTAAAGCCGCCTTACAAGTAATAGGGCAGAAGGAAGGAATCTCCACCTCGTTGAGCAAGCTTGGGCCGAGTATTATAGTGCTGCATGAAACCAGGCACACCATACCTTTGATCAACAGTACATATTGCCACTCTCTCAGAATGACAGTAATTTCAAACTGAGAACTTCATTATGATTGATAGTCACCTTATCGTTCATGACGTGACGTATCGTTTATTCGATTCTTTTGCAGACGCATCAGAGAGCGCGGAAGACATCCTGAGAGCTAGATTTGCACAGATGAGCCTCGAGATTGATGCTTTCAGTTCTATCAAATACATCGGTTTGCAAACGGTGAACGACACGACGGATTACGAGCATCTGCGATCCGCGATTGTGAGCGAATTGAATAACACGACGGTTCGTTCAGCTAGGAAACCGCACCTAGTATACAATACGCTTAAGAGTCTGAACGATCAATTATCTGATGAAACAGAGAATGTTTCCAATACTTTATTCCCAGACCAGTATTTTACTTGTCCCATCAAGTGTCTCAGCTGTGGTAATGGCTGTAACAATAGTATGGGACACTTTCGTGATGGAAAACCACACAGTAGCAATACCAAGTTGGTATATTTTTTTTATACGTTGCTTCAAATCATGCGATTGTTCTCTTGAATTAATGGATTTTGTTGTATGATAGGTGTAAATTCCAGTGTCAGTATGAAAATTCGATGTACATATGTAAAAGGTGTTACAAGAACGGAAACGAAGTTGAGGTGAGAAAGCGAAATTTTGAGGAAAATCAGAACAGCTGGTATAGTTTCGCTAAAAATGCCTGGTCAGGATACATTATAGACTGCCCGCATTGTGGAGAAATCTACAAGAGCAGACAGTATTGGTACGGCAATAATTCAGAGGATGTTGCTATACGTAAAAAAATCACGCATGTGTGGACTGTAGTAAGTAATAAGTATTCTATTGATGATAAATAGCTTTGATGTCAATATTTTTTTCTTTTACTCCATTAATTTCATTTCTAATTTTTAAGCAACTTTAACAACCGTATTTCTTTTTTTTTTTTTTAGTCAAACCGTTCTATAGCTCCTCAGAATACAGCACAACGGGTTATCGATAGCGTTTCGTACATCACTGAGGCCGTGACGAATGTATCTTTGCAGCCAACAAAAGCGCTGAAAGCCTGGGCTGCGGATCAGGTGGCGCCTTCCTACTGGCGATCAAACAACGAGATAAAACACTGCTATCACTGCAAAATCCCATTTAGTCCGACAGATGACAAGCACCATTGTCGCGATTGCGGAGAAGGCTTTTGCGCGCAATGCTCGTCAAAAACGAAATGCGTGCCGAATAGGAATTGGTACTCGCCTGTTCGGGTTTGCGATACCTGTTACGAGAAAGAGACAAACGGTTCCAGCGATGATTCTCTCGAACCCCCTCTTGAGGACGTCGGCGTACGAAAAGTGACTGAGCACGTAGTGTCGACACTTAGTGCCGTTGGAACGGTTTTCAGTTATTCTAAATGTGAGTATAAAGATTATACTAATGTAAATGGTACATATAGATATTTTAAAATTATTTAGATAAGTATAAATTACATTAGATAAGATGAACTATAAACATATTGTGAATAAGATATAATGATGTAATTTTAAATTTATCTGAATAATAATGGATAAAATAAAAAATTTATATATCGTTTTTATCAATAAAAATTTAAATTAATGTGTTATTGAGTAAAATAATTTAATATTTCTTTTAACACTTTTAAGCTAAAGGTGAAGATAATATACATTCTAATAGTCTAAGTAAAGATAAGATAATGCCACTTGTTCATCTAGATAATTTTATATGAATAACGGCAAACACTAATTAAGGGTTATTTATATTGCAAAGTCACGTCTGAAATTAATTATGAATGTCTTTCATTCGTATAGCGTTCATAAAGGACTCCGTTCGACCATCTTATTGGATACCAGATTCAGAAGTGGTTAACTGTTGCGTTTGCGAACGAAAGTTCTCCGCCATGCTTCTTTTGCATCATTGCAGAGCTTGCGGACGTGGAGTATGTCAGGAATGCTCACAACATCGTAAGCCTGTACCTCACCGAGGATGGGATCATCCCGTTAGAGTATGCAACGCTTGCGTTTGAAATCGTTTTGCAGCATACGTCTCAAAGAAAACTGAACTCAAAAACATCTTCGAAAAAGAAAATATTCGTTTGAAACAAATCTTTTATTTTGCTTTTGTAAGAGAAACAGACATTTTACTGACTTGATTGTATGAATATAGAATCTTAGATTTATATGGCCAAATTGTATATAGTTGACTGAAATAGATTTTTTAACAGGTTTCTTAACGTAATTCGAAACGTAATTTTAATTTTTAAATTCTAAATAAAAATTTTAATTTAATATTTTATTTTTAACAATATTTGTAATGATATAAATTACTACATGGTACCTTAGAGTTTTATGATAAAATATCTGACAAATACAAATTTATATTTTATGTATTTGTATAATATTAAATTATATAAATATAATGCACATTTCATTTATATATGTCAAATGAGAATTTTAAATACATTTTTTTAATTTGAATCGGTAACATTAGAATTTTTTAATAAAATGAACTCGTTATTAATCTTAAATACTTCTTTCTAGCTTCATCCTTCATTAGATGCGAAACAAGAATGACAAAAAAAGCACTGTAAAGATTACATTTAAATGTTAATATTACAATAAAAAGGCATGTATATTATCTTTTGTGAGAGATTAATAATGAGTTTTCGTATGTGCCTGACTACAGGTACATCCGATCACTAAGATGTTTATATATAACAGAATTATGCTGAAACTGTCTGAAAACTATATGATGACACCTTGATGACAACTCTGTTTTTATAATTAGAATATAATTTGAATATATAAATGTACATAGATATATGATTAATAGATAATGTGCCATGATATTTGGTTAATATTGTTTGAAAATAATTTTCTGAAGTGTATTAAAGACATTACCTTCTAATATTTTATATCTCCAAAAGGTATAAATCAAGATTACGCTTAAAGATTGTTTGATGGGAAGTTGATTAAAGATTTATCTTAACAGTAATCCCAGAAGTAACACATGTTAGTAATTTGTACATATGTACAGTACTCTAATCTTCTGGTGATCGATAGCTGTAGGAAAAAGGATACTTTCAATTATCAATAATGGCTGTGACAAGTTGTTAATACTGGCATAGCATTTGAAGGGGCGAATTTGCAGGGCAACAGATACACGATAGCGCGTCTTCAAAAGTAAGAATTGTTACTTTCATTTTGTTCTGTACATTGTCATAAGCAGCTTTAAAAATAAAGATTAAATTCTCAAACTATGTTGCTGCCTTATTTTTTAAATTAACCGTTCACCAATTTTTTGATCTCTCTTTTATAAAAGAGATTAAAAACTTGTCGAATGAGCTACAGATGAAAAGAAAAGCAATCACGGAATGCCTAAATGCATATCAAAATGAAAAACAAAATTGACGAGATAAAGTTAAAAGTTAATGGTTTGTAGTGCGCGCGGACAGCTCGGACTGCACGCATGTGCAGAATCAACGACTCTGTAGATGAGGCACATGCGCACAGATGCCAACTAGAAACCTATACCTTTCTCTCTCGCACCAGATCTCGGGCACACTTTCCATAGGCGGCATAGGCAATTCCCCCTCCATGCCTACATGCTGTAAGGGTGCCCCCCGTCGAGGAGCACGCGCGCGATGACGTCAGAATATGGCGTCTCGATCAGCTGGATGTTGTGTAGAGTGTGCCTGGCTGCCATGCCCGTCTCGCGAAAACTAACGGAGACCACCGTCTGCCCGCCGTGATACGTGAGTTATCCCGTCCGCGCGATCGCCGATTGCGCGTCCCCTTCGTCGCCTCGTGTTCGGCAACCGGTTCCCGCGGGAGAGATCGCGGTCACGCGAGTGTACACGCACGACGCGGCCGTGAAAGCGACGCGAAGAAGTGCGGTACGCGCGCGGTGTGGCACTCGGGTGACCGGAGGGAGCGCACGACGGCGAGGCTGTGTCGCCGCGCACGTGAGATTCGCACAATCCACGACGCAACGGGGACGACACGATCAAGTCCGCGCGCGAGACTTCCCTCCCTCGAGGAAGTCCGACGTGGCTCGGGAGAGTGAGAAAGTAACGTCGAGGAATAAACGCCGAGTAAGAGCGAGGAGGAAGCGAATTGTGCTTGTAAAATCCGCATTCCGCCCTTTTCTGTCGCGGCCACAAGATCGGTTTATCTTATGTAATTCATCGCGAGTGCACCGCCGAACCCTTCGCGTCGTGCGTGCGCGTGTGCGTGCGTGTGTCGCGAGCGATGCCGTGGCCATTTTCGCGTTTCGCCCGTTTCGTAATCGTTTTATCAGCTCCATACTTGAATTCAACAAGTAATGCAGGTCGCCACGCCGCCCGTCGCGGGGAGAGGGGGGCCGCGTGCTGCCGATTTTGCACCGCGAACCACCGCGAGGCGAACGAGGGTCCGGGAGGATTCGAGCGATCGAGGACGTGGAGAATCAACGGAGTAATCTCTCCATGTGTTTATTGTGCCGCGACGCGACGTCTGGAAGACAATCGTCCAGTCGCGGTTGCACCGCCGATCTCGATCGAGGATCTTCTGGATCAAGATTAGTCGAGATTGCTCGCTCGCTCACGTTCAGAGGCACGAGATACCTCGGCGTGACTTTGGCGTGACGAGAATCTCGCCGATCTGTTCGCGACGCGAGCGCGGATGGAGCACGTTGCCGGAACAGTGCGTGCGACACGGGTGGACGCCATTAGTTGCAAATTTCACGGGGTAGACGGGGTACGGGGGAGGGGAGAAACATTCGAGACATCGGACGCGGCGACGATGATGACGATGACGGCGCGACGCGACGCGACGACGCCACGCCGCGCCACGCCGCCGAAGATGATGCTCTCTCTCGTTCGGAGCAAGTCCCCATTTGAAATTCCGATGGCGCGGTTCCGCGTGATAGCGCCGGCCATTTTGTCGCTTATTAGTCGCGGATAAACAATCCCGTGTGTGCGTCGTCGTCCGCTCGCGTAAAGCTGGCTTTGGGACTCGCTGGAGGCCATCGCGAGCAAGCGGCGACTCACATGCGCGGAGATTTCAATTTCGCGATGCTCCCCGTTCTCTTTCTCTCTCTCTCTCTCTCTCTCTCTCTCTCTATCTATCTATCTATCTATCTATCTCTCTTTCTCTCTACCTCAATCCCTTGCGCGCCTCCGGCTCCGTCGCGCGACACACCAAAAATAGAAAAGCGACCGGACCCATTTCTTGCCGTTTTCGCGAGGATTTTTATGTCGTAACGCGATATATTACGGCGACATTTGCGCGAGCGTAATTTTTTGTGGATTCAAGCAATACTTGGCTCGAAGGAAACTTAAATTTTCATTCCGGTAGAATCGTGTCATCCGGGGATGTTTTCGATTTTCGGTAGAATTTTCTTGACAAGTTTTAAGTTTCAACTTTTTTTATTTTAAATGTTCCACTGTAAACTCATGTACGTATGCGGAAGAAGGGAAAGATTTCGTCATATTGCATTTGTCTTTCCACGAGAAAATTGTTTTTTTGTACCATTATTTCTTAAACGTCCTACATAATCCATATACTTTTTAGATACTTTATGTTGTACAATTTAAGTACAAGTTATCACTTATTGTCGCAAGCAAAACATTGCATAGTGAGCTTTATTAAGGAGGTTCTTCAGTTCTTTTCATATAAAGTAAAAACTAGACCAAATTTTGAATTATTGACATTCCAGAATTTTTTTCAAATTTTTTAATCATATAACTTTTCAAATAATTTTCTAAAATAACATTGAGATATTACAGGAAGGAGAGTTTTTAATAATTTAATCGTAAACATAAATGTAAGAAATTTGAAAAGCTACATTTATAAGAAAGAATAAACAAATATTTTGGGGAATTAAAGATAGTTTCATCAGTATCTCATTTTCTTGTAACAGTTATGAAGTGTTTATGAATTACATAATTCTCTTTAAATATGACGTCATACCAGCGAAAATGTGGCAACAATGCTTGCCACTACATTCAAATTAAATCATTGTAAACAATTCTTTCTCGATTTTAGCCATCATTAATATTTATCATATTATAAACAAATATTAAATGATCGTTTTTATATCGTTTGCTTTAATATGTTTTATTCATTTCTTATTATCCTGAAGATGATAGTCCAAAAAGTTTGTTAAAAGATAAGTTTGAATGAAAAGGCACATGACTCCTCTTCACTTTTTTGAGCTAGAGAACTTCCTTAAGTTTTCGAAATGTTTTGCACTGAAATGTAGATGTGAGATACTTTACAGAAAAAATAAGGGATAATTTTATTCACAGTGACCACAGAGAGAAGACTCTATACAACATGCCACCAGATAGGCCAGATGCATCGGGTATCGAAACTAATATAGAACTGAACTCGTCTCAGGATTATAATTTCGGGGAAACCGCCTACGCGATGAACGACAAGGAAAAGGAGAATGCCAGTGTACTGGCAGACTCAAATTCGACCAACGAATGTCAGAGCGAAATTCCTAGATGGGAAAAGTCCATGGAGAAGAACAATCAATCAGACGACGAGCTGACGTCTCTCAGTTGGCTACATCAGCAGAATTTACTTAAGGGTTTGGATATTTCAAACCCCTCCAAAGACATAAAGCACGAGAACATGAACATGCTGAACAATAATATCTGCGACGACATAACAGACTTTTCCGAAAACACAAATTCTGTATCGAGTTTGGATGATAGTTTTTGTCCAGGTGAGACGTTTTTAAAACACGCGCTTTGCATGTTTGCGTATCAAATAGTTTTAGGACATATTTACATTAATTTAATCCTTTTTTCTATGATGCTTCACTGACAGAGAACAATGGAAAAGCAAGTGTTACACTGAACGGAAACGGACAAAGCTATCAGCATCCCACCAAGAATTGTCAAAAGCCCACGCAAATATTTCAGGAATCTGCAAAAAGTCATTGCAATATTTCGCCAAGTAATCAAACGAAGATTTCTTTGAGCAACAATAATTTGCCAATGTCTAATCGCAACAAACATCCTACCCACATACCATATGATCCTCATTTACACAGAAATAGCAAACCACCATATTCATTCTCCTGCCTCATATTTATGGCTATCGAAGATAGTCCCGGAAAGGCGTTACCTGTGAAGGAGGTTTACGCGTGGATTCTGGAACACTTTCCATATTTTAGGAATGCTCCTACTGGATGGAAAAACTCTGTCAGGCATAATTTGAGCCTCAACAAGTGCTTTCGGAAAGTGGAGAAGGCTCCAGTAAGTTACAAGGCAAATTTCACTCTAAAGAAAGAGATTACAATTAAATTTACAATTTTTTAATTTTTTAATTTACAGTATATACACACACACACACACACACACACACACACACACACACATAAGCTTAATAATAATAATAATAAACTTCTGTACAACTATCTGGGTACAGAGACATGTTCGATCACTGAGATTTATCTTACAAATTTATCTTTAACGTTTCATATCATATACTTATGTAACTTTTTTTTTGTAGAATTTAGGAAAGGGATCATTGTGGATGGTGGATGCACAATACCGCCCAAATCTGATTCAAGCGTTGTCTCGCGCTCCTTTTCCTCCCCCTACAACCCAAAATCTGTCTTCGTCGGAAAAGGTGCCCAGAAAATGCGTAAATACACGTCTCCCAGATCCGGTTCTCTTTCCATACCTATCCAAAAGACTGGCGTCTAGCAATATTAACGATAGCACAGAAACTGAGATAGATAGTGACGTTGATGCAGCGGCTGCCGCTATGCTTTCCTTCAAGCATGGACCCATCATTCTAAATCACAATAAAGGTATTGATTGCATGTTTGTAAAATATGTGACATAACAAAAGATAAAGTCCTCTGTACTTTATTAATACGGAAAAATATCAAAAATATAGCTATAATCAGTTCAAGATATTCATTTATTTATACGCTTACGAATTAATATATGTTTTGACATAGATCGTAAACGAAAATTGCCAGAATCGGAAAAGCTGGTACCTATAATTACCAGGAGTTCTAGCGAGGATCATACTTACAGCTGTGTAGCCTCAATAAAATTGGGAAGGTAAATATACTTTATTCTTATATGATCCACGTGAAAATTACATGGGCGAAAAAAAAGTTTGTTTTCCGTTTCTTTCCATAGCAAACATCCGAATGAGGAAGAACTAAATCCAGATTTTGATGAACAAAGGAAGATCGCGGAAGGTGCGGATGCGCTTTTGAATTTAGCTGGTGTTAGCACGACGCTGAATCACAGTAGAACACATCACGTGACACAAGGTATTAATACAGCATCGAAATCAGAAGTTATTACAAAACCAAAAAAACGTTCTACCACGAGTGATTACTCAAGCACGTCTGAGAAAAGGCGCAAGAGATGGCGAGACTGGGGTGAGGAAAATCGATACCTAAAACAAATTAGGGGTTAACACATTGACATATTTTGTTACATTACAAAGGTGTACATTGTCGAGAGCTTTCCGCTTGTGCTGAATCGCGGAAGCGTTTAAATGTTGAAAATTTTGTCATCTCTAGTAACAGGAAAAGAGATACTTTTGTTTTATAGTATTGTAAATTTCTTATTCACATTTAAAAGCGTATAGAGTCAACTTTTATGGAAATTTCTCTTGGTTTTTAGTCATAATACACACGAAAACGCGCATGTAAAATTCTTCCGTAACTTCTAGTTATACTAATAAAAAAAGAGGGTTGTTGGATGCATTTCGAATTGATTGGTGTGGTTGCTCAGGGTTTACAACATGCTATATGCCAAAATACATTCGGTAGCACTAAACAACAAGCAATAATAGAGATGTAGTGTTAAAGAGATACTTTTTAAACACGTTGAAACATGAATACAATTAAATAGTACGTGGAAATATATATATATCGATAAAGAAATTATTATTACATACATGAAGTAAGTAATAATCATTTTAGAACTGTTGTGAGACAATTATATTAAGTCATAGAGAGTTTAATTAATAATAAAGTTCTATATCAGTTTTTTTCTTCTTTTTTTTTGTAGATATGTATAGAGGCATAATCAACATCTGCTGTCATGAAGCCTGTCCCAACAGTAACGAGACCTATTGTTTTCAAACGTAACGTGGCGATCTTTGATGTCGAATCAACGCCCGATTTGAAGCCCAGTGTTACCATAATTTTATTTCGTGGGATTCTAGTCTCGTTATTCTTGAGACAGGCCGCGTGTATTTAGATAGAAAGAGAGACAGAGATCGATAACAATATATTTAAAACGATTACACACATACATATGTTTATGTATATGTGTATATATGTATATAAAATGTATGTATACGTGCATGTATATGCAGATGTACACATTGCACGCATCAAACTCGTCATACTCGTTCATGTGTGTATACAGTCAAACTCCTAAATTTTCTCGATTCGAGATGAAATAATCTTTCTGTTCTTCATTTTGTATATTTGAATACGAAGTATAGTATGCAAAATGAAAATGTCATTGTGTATGCATCATGTTCATGCATGCATCATTCACATATTTCATGTATGTGATAAAATAAAAAATGTAAAATAATGGAAGAGAAGAGGTATATGTATAGTATATATGGAACAGTGTTGTCTAAGTTGAGAAATTTTCTCCAAAATTTGAGTTTTGTTATTACGAGATTTATTGGAATTTTTTAAAAGGGTCAAAAAGTTTAGAGGAAAAGAATCAAAAAGTTTAGAGAATTTTTAAGGATGAAAGATAGCATTTATAATATTTTTTAGAATTGCATTAATTTAAAATACATCAATTTTTTACTTATATTTATTATAAATTTTTATTATAAAATATATGTTTATAACCTGACAACACTAGTAGGTTGAAAATTCATTAAGAATTGATTAAGAATAAGGGAGTTTGATTGTATAAATATATATTCAAGATGTTCTCAAATTCGCGATTACAAAGTTTATGAAAAACTAAATTATAAAAATTCACGTTTTATCTTTTTTTTAAATTTCAAGCAATAGTTTGTATTAGCCACATTTGAACAATCTGTCTGTCAAATTATTCAAAAATGAAAGTGTAAATTTGTGAACACCATACAATTTGTTCAATTGTACATTGTTTTTACCATATCACAAATTCTCGTAATTAGAAAAAAATTATTAGTTGCAATTGAAAAGTGTTTTCATGATTTGATTTTTCACAGACTTTCGATTATAGCGCTTTCATACGCGAAATTGAAAGCATTCTGCATGTGTAAACACAACCGTGTGCATCGTTGCACATGTACAACAGATGTGCCACAAACGTATTATTAAAAAAATATTTAAAAAATAATAAAAAAGGTATTCAGATACATTCGACGTAGTTTCGAAACGAAGAACTAAAATTATCGTTTCACATCTTTTTCTACTCTCTTCGTGGCTTTCAAGATGATTTTAAACAGTGTTGTACATATGTAGACCTTCTAATGTATTCACAGACCAGTTTTTTGTATTCAGTTGAAAACTGAATATATAGTGATCGTACTGAGATGTCAATATCGATCGGAGAGATGAAAAATAACGCTACATGGAAAGACAACTTATTTTTATAAGAAAAATCGTTAACACTAAGGAGAGAGAGAGAGAGAGAGGGGGGGGATTGATGATACTTTGTAATTGTAAGATATGTACGTATACTACAAAGCATGCGAGAGAAATATTGTGCAAACTGGTCTTGTATACATTAACATGTAGTCCAATATAGAGAGAACATATATTTTTACAGGGCGCTGCCCGCGTGATAAAGGTTCTTCCTAATAATTCGCTGGTACGCAATTTATTAGCTTAAATATCACTCTACAAAGTATAAATATTAGTAAACTCGGATGTGAGAGGGACAGACAACACTGTTGTAGCGCAACCTGATCGACTTTCTACATATCAACGTTCACGGCGCTCGTGAAATTTTCTATTTGTCATTTTCAGAATTCATCCGGGATTACTTCGATATCCTCTGATGTATCATTCAAAGAGTTCACTATCCGCACTATAGAGTGCTAGTTTCATAGCATAATTACGTGCATTGTATGTAGGATTTGAATAGCGTCTTAAATTAATAATAATTTCATAATATTTAACTTTTTGATTTTATTGTTTTTATTAATGTAGCAGATTAGTCGCTGGAAAGTTGAAAATGTTGATTGTTTGAAGTAGGAGATAAAGAATATTGGAAAATACGATTTGTGTGAAATAAAAACAGGATGCGCTACATCAAAATATTTTATGTGATTGTAGCTAGTCAGCTACACCAGAAAAGAATTCAATCTAAAGGTGCAAGAAAGAATGCCATATTCAATAAATAATGACTATCGATTTTATTTGACAAGAGAAAAAGGAGTCTCAATATATTATTTCAATGAAATTGAAAAAAATGACCGAACTAATTAATTTCCAAGACTTATGTGCGTCTTCTAACTTCAAATTATTCTATGTATTGAACACTATGCTCAATGTTACTCAATGTAATTTGTATGAAATTTAGCTGCGAGCAAATTATCTTTTTATTGTTTTTAAATTTTATTTTACTGTTATTATATCTCTGTGATATATTGCAAGATGAATACAATGTTATCGTTGTTATACTTCATTGTATCCGAAGTTTTAGAATTCTATATATTATGTTGTTTAGCGAGAAAGAGTTATATACATATATATATATATATACACATATATACATGTATACATATATATGATTATATTATTAACTGGCATTCTTACTCACACCTTGAATACTCTACTTTGATATCGACTTTAAACAAGCTGGCATCTTCAAATTGATAATCGTAAATCGGAAATTTAATGTTGTAGTTTCATGATTTGTTTCATTCTTTTAGTCTACCTCGCGTTTGCTATGACTGAACATCTGTTACTCCACAGAATAGCTCATTCTAAATTAATCAGCTGTTAGAAAGTGGGATGCCACATTCATCAATCATAATACAGTGTAGCTAATCGATAGGTTAAAAGTGTAGATTAAATCGATTAGTCGCATAATGTAAAGCAATACACCAGTAAATCCTGACATTGGGGCGAAATACTCTAGTCAGCCGGTTTCTCGTAAAAGGAAAGTGGGCTTATGTGCAATGCATTAATCGCAGAGTCGATACGACGATGACGAGATAGACTATTATTCTGTAATTGCATTACATTTACATTGCAGAGGGAATAAGTATTAACATCGCGTATTTTCTTAACGCCGTAGCGCCGATCTATTACACGATACAAATTTACAATTATTTGTATATAAGTTATATCATTTTACGCGGAAATGTTATTACAACCGGCTGACAAGCGAAGTCATCCTATGACAGACACCAAAAACACACAACAAAGTATGGAGCAAAGCAGATTACGAATATGTCATTGTAACTAGCCAGGGACAATCAAAAAGACATGATGTGTTTGGTTTGCTTCCATTACATGACATCGTGCCAAATGCAGAATCCTTTGGGTTTGGAAGATCAGAGATATGTTAATTTATATGTACACATAATATATATCTACAGATTGTATATTATAAGAATTTTGTTGGCGTAATATGTAATATTATAATTATATATTATTATTATTATTATTATTATTATTATTATTATTATTATTACTCATTTTAGATAAATCATGCTGTAAAATGTTTGTTAAGTTTTTGATCTTGCTTATATATATATCTTGAGTATATATTTAATATTTTAGGCTGTAACTACGAAAAAGAAAATTTTATCTAATGAAACAAATGAAGAAAATTGCAAAAACTTGTTGATCATTTTATTCAGCATTTCTTATTTTGCATACCACTTATAATGTAGTTGCACCAAATTTCTTTCTTTAAAAGGAACATAAAAACGTAATTTTCGTGTTATTAAATTTAAATGAGTTAGATGAATTACTCTTCAAGTCATTATAGTTCATAATTTTCTGTCAAATTGAAAAATAGTTTTTCCCTTTTTCTGGGAAATTTAATTTTCTCAGTTGTATCACTTTTAAAGAAAGAGTGCGGTAGATAATATGATACCATTAAGTGGCAATTATATATTGACAATATACAATAGTACATGATGTGTTGAGCATACTTAAATAATTAAAAAATGTAAACATTTTTTTCGAATAATCTAAATTCTTTCATAGCAAAGACTTCAAATTTTTTTTATATTTAAATATTGTGACAGAATAAAAATATATGTTGAGGGTGTAATCTAACAACATAAAGTATTGACAAATTGAAAGATATTTATACAATATTCTAAACTTTAATGTGTTATGGATCTCAATTTATATAATAAGTAAATGATAATCGATCGTATGGGCTATTCAGATCTAAAATTAGATTAAATTATTTGAAAGGATTAAATCAAGAAAATAACATTAACTATGACAAATTGAGATCTAATTATCTAAAAACAATTAACTATAAATTGCAAGTATAAATTTATGATAAAAGTAAATCGCCTTGTTTTTTATGAATAATCATTATCTAAATATTGTAACCCATTTAAGCATTTATTTTATGAATATAATTGCTACGGTACTATTTAAGTTCCACTTTCTTTATTATGTTTAGAAGGTGTGGAACTAAATCTTATGCTTTCTCTCCAAGATAACTGAACATTTTCCTTGGATCCCATTATTCTTTCACTCGAAAGAGTTTTGTAACTGGACGAAGTGTTGTAACTATCTGTTGTCGGCATTGTGCTACTCATACTTTGAGTTTGATAACCAATATCTTGAACAGAATTCGAGATGCTCTGTTGCTCGAACGCATCAGACATTATATTACTACATTTGTGACCTTCGCGTGAAAAACTTGCCGTTTCCGGCGCAATTTTTAAGCTAATTTCATTATTACATCGTTTATATACGCTAAATACATTGGCATTGGAATGCACAATATTGTCAGTTGAGTTTATACAATTTGGCAATTCCTCCATATTAATGGAATCACATGCATTTGATTGATCGTTATTTATAATTTCCCCATTGTCTTCCATATGTTTCACATGATTTTCACTATCGGACATATCTAAAACAATTTTTTTAACATAGTTTTGTTACGATCACAGTTTTATGAGAGATAGTACTTTAACGGAATAGATAGTGTGATAAATATTTAAGGGTGTATCGGACATACAATCTTAGACAAAAGTGCATGAAATTTGAAATACTTAAATATCTATGCCTAACGCATAGTAAATCTAGATATAAGAAACTTGAACGATAGTTGGAGTCTTATTTTTACTCTTACAAAGATATTTTTTACGTATTTGCGATTTTTTTCACTTATGAGTTTAAACTTTTGACAGTGAAAATGCACAATTATCTCAAGTTATATTTTATTTCTTTAAAACGGTGTAGTGAAGACAATTGAAACTTGGCAGATATTTTCATCTATTCATATACTAGATGTACAAAAAAATTCAAAACACTAGTACTATTTCTTCTATATTTTTTTAGCTGTTTCATCTGTCAAGATCGTCCTTTTCCATAAGATAGAAAAGGATACCATGTAAAATCAGTGAAAATTAAAATAGTTATAACTCAGCAACCATTTAGTGGATGCGTTTTCAATTTTTTGCAGTACATTAGGGAAACTAAAACAATTTCACAAATTTTTAACAACTTTGTACCATTTTGAACTTCAGTCTGATACATCCTTAAGATTTATTTTCCTTTAAAGATTCTAGATGTTTGAAATTTACATGATAAATTTTTTTTATTATTTTCGCTTTTATTATTTAACTAAACTCTTCAGAATTTTATAATACAATATGCTTTGTGCAAATGCATGCATTGACACTGGAAACTTTTCATGACAGAGAGAGAGAGAGAAAGAGAGAGCTTTCCCATTTCATAAAAATATTAAAGGTAATTTAACAAAGTTATGTAAGTGAAGATAAGTGTAAAGCGAGCAAAAGAATGTATTAACAAATTAGGCTGTAACAAAAAGCAAATTTACCTAATGAATGATAGCCATTAATCCAACTCAGATTTTTTTCTTCGTCTGTACTCATATTTACTGTGAAGTTTAACCGAGTAGCTGTACGAGAACAATGTTCGATTCTTTGCGATCTATCGTTCTCAGCGTTATGTATTGGCGATATGTTAGGTGACTCTTCAGATATTACTATGGACGAGTCACGGCTTCGCCGCTTATTTTGTGACCGTTTCTAGAATATATTAATCATTTTAATTTTAGTAGTACAAACTACAGTTAATTAATCTTATTTATTGAGATGTTGTGAAGTTGGTACTCTTACAGAAAGGAATTGTCTGATTATACTTATATACATACCTTTAATGGCGCACCGTCAATCATACCACTTTCAGGAGGACTGTAAGGTAACACCATTTTAACTGGTGACAATGATGCTAAACTTTCATTATCACAGTCAGAGTGTCCCTCGTCGTGACACAAAAATAATTTTCTTCTCAATGAACTGTTGCTCGAATTCACATCATCTCTGTCTGCATTCTGTTCCTTTGAAAGACACAAGAATATTATTAAGAGTTTTTTGATAATCAATATTGATATGTTACACTTTCAGTTTGTGCTAGTCTTTAACAAAACCAACCTGAGTGAAGGTACAAAAGGGTTTAAGAGCTTCTTCCACATTCTGAGGCAAATCCAAGGGTAGAGATAATACTGTCTGACACCACACTAAAAATACAATGATGATTTGTTCTGAAATATTAATCTCATTGCCATCTTACCATCTTTTGTCGATTTCAACCGTTCCTGAGGGGTAGAATTTAAATTGTTTCCTTTCTGCCTGATGTCCCAAGGGCTAGGAATATGATGCTCTTTAAAAAACTGATCTATAGCTGCCTGAGCTCTCATTTCTGTTTCTGGATCTGGAGAATACATTTGCTGTATAGGAGACTCTTCTATTTTCGCTGGTTTTATATGAGCTAACTCGTCTATGTTCCATGCAAATCCCGGTGACTGTTGCATAGGAGTGGGAACCTAAATATTACAACAATTTTAACAATTAGCACTCTATCAACAGAAGCATTCTGTTCAGATATAATTTAAGGTGTACTCTAAAATAGCTAACTTCTGAGCGATGATGTTAATTTACTCAAAGTTCTAAACTATGATCTAACCAGCTCACTTAAAATTAAGAAATTACAACTTAGCTTTTTGCCTGGAAAAAGAACATTGCAGTTTAAAGATTACAAAGCAAAAGATTTATTACAGACTAAGATTTAAGCAAACTGATCAGATCATAGTTGTAAACAACTTAGAATTTAGAGCAAAAAGCTTATTATATCTATGGCAAATCTATCATAATTTTTAAGCAAAATGACCTTGGCAAATATGGACGGACTGAGCACTGGCAGATGCAACTTGTTGATTAGGTCACGCTCGAACGGATTGTTGGTAATGAACTTCTTCAGCTTAGACGGTGGTGTCATGTAATTCGATAAAACTGCAAAGCATTGTTGCGAAACGTTGTTTTGACACGTCAAGCGCTTCAGAGTCGTTTGAGCGTCGCTCTTCACCGGGGTGCCGCGCATCCAGAGATTGGGGCGCGCCAACGGGCTCTCGCATTTCCGCTTCTCCTGCGTGCTCCATCTCGCTTGTTCCATCGCAAAACAATCCGCCACGAGCACTCTTCGCACTTCGTGATGTTCCGTACCCCGAGTGTCGAGACGATTAATTCAAACTTTCCGCATACTCTCCCCTTGTTCAACGAGTTTCACCGCGAAGTCTTCGGCCAATTCTTCTGTCAATCGTTGCGTATCTCATCGGAGTCCACCTGTACGTGCGGTTTATAAATCTGTAATCCTCTTCCGAATTCAGGTGATTGAAACTCTAGACATCCAGACTTTTAAACAGGTAGATTCGTTTCAAATTGGCAAACGTCAGTTGCAGGGCCACCAACCTGTCAAACGTGAATTTCCAACGCGTTAAAGAATCAGAGACGCCAAACTAATCCGAAGAAAGTGTTGTGAAATTTGTCAATACAATTGGTTCGTGAATTTAGATCTGGAAGAAATTAAGAGCGAGAACCAATCGTGTCGAAGAATGTTACAACGCTTGTCAAAGCTGACTCCTTCCTCCCCTGAACGCAACCAATGTGTGAACGCGACTTTATCGCAGTGAAGGCATGAAGCTATCGGAATAAAGTAATTTTGTACGGCATTTTTATACAATTCTTTTATGTACGAGTCATTCGAAATTACCCTTCTGCGATTCGAATAAATTCGGATCCCGTTCGAGAGCAAAACGCACTTGAAGAATACGAACGTTTCTAACCAAGTATCAATTCTAACCAAAGGTGCAGCCACCATGACTCACGCAATGTGTCATTACTAATTCTCGTCAAATTTCTTTTTCAAAATGCGTCCGAGTAATATTCCAAAATTGTAGCCGATCGCAAATCTCGAGTACAAGCGATAGCATCCGAATATGGCAGTGGAAATGTGGAAGTATGTTTTCGCAGTTATCATCATAAATTCAGGTAATGACAAGTGTGTCCATCATGCTGAATCAGTTTCAGTATATGTCATAATCATTAAGAAAATTAATTTCCAGCGACCTCTGAAAGAATAAAGGATATGATATACATGCCGATGGTGGGTGTAGCTGCTTGTTTCCGAAGACACAATGGCACACATCAGTTTGGATGCTCCTGTAAGAATTAAAGAGAACTCGTTCTCTTGCTCATTTCTTTGATTGATAATTTCCATTGATCCTTGAAGACTACATTTCCTAGAGAAAGTAGATTAATGAATCTTCAGTGATGGAAATTAATGTGATTGATTCTTGTCTAATTTTTTTCTGAATCTAAGTGATGATAAAGAATTGTTCATTTATCTGCTTTGTCTACTGAATGTAAATTCTCTTCTAAAGTCTCAGTATTCATTATTTTAAGTTGCATTACTAATTATTGATTTATAACATTCCAGCTGACAGATCAGGGAGCGTAGGCGTGGTACACTTGGTGGATATAGACGATGATATCACTTGGATAGAAAAGAATTCCACTGCAGGTCCATACACCGTTGTCCTACCATTTGCAATGTTCAACAGACACACGCTTGTAAGACTCAGGGATACAAATAACATAAACGGAGTGCTATTGACAAAGAATGTGAGTCACGAACGTCCATGGAAGTATTCACCCGAGGACACGTGTCCGAATCGATACTCCGGCTATAAGAGATGCGACAGCAAGAAACCATGGAATCCCTTTGGGTCAGCATTACTCATGGAAGACTGGCCGTTTCCCATGTTTTACACAGAGGTTTGTATCTAAGAAAGTTCCAATTCAAACATTTTTTTTACAAAAAAATTACAAAACTGATATACACTGCAGATATCTTGATAAGCTTTTTTTGTTGCCTAAATTTATTTTGAAGACTAAACAAAGCTCTAAAAGTGTCACATTTTTCAGAATCAGACAATTTTGGAGGCAATAAAGTCTTGCTTCTGGGCGCACAATGCGCATGACCTCGAGACGCAGTACCAGCGATCTCTCTGCGCGTTAGAAATGAACTCGTTCATGTACGCCGCTATAAACTCAGAATCGTGCATAAAGCGTACGGATTCCGTGCCGAATTTCCATCCGACGTTGTTCTGTGATCCGTTAGGAGATAGAAATGTACACTGGCCTTTGGAACCTCTCAATGAGAATAATAATATAGTGATATTGGTAACGGCGCGACTAGACGCATCGTCCTTGTTCGATGGTATATCACCCGGCGCGGGTAACACCGTGACAGGACTGGTCACGTTGCTCGCCACTGCGTACTATCTGAATTTCTTAAATGCCACCGTCGACAGTACGTATTAATCTTCCTTAGAGGCCTTGCAGGACGTTCAATATGTATACGTGTATATGATTATGTATATGTATTTTTATTATATCTAGAGACGAACGTGGTATTTTCCCTGCTGAACGGAGAAGCGTTCGATTATATAGGCTCGAGTCGTATGGTGTACGACTTGAAACAGAACAGTTTTAACGCTCTCGGTGGAATCAATCTGAAACTTGACGATATCCAGGGCGTTATTGAATTCGGTCAATTGGGCGAGGGAGAGATATTTTTGCACAGCAGTGGCAAAAACGACGCTATAAACCGTCTGCGGGACGCATTAAATGTGACATTGAATGCGTCAATCGTAAACGATAGCGTTCCACCTACCTCCGTGCAGAGTTTCCTGGAGGCGAGACCGAATCTAACGACCGTTGTTATAAGCAATCACGGCAGACAGTTCAAGAACCGATATTACAACGGTATCTTGGATGACGCGGAGAGTCTCGGTTTTGATAAGTATGTACTTACTCGATCTTGATATATCATCACGTTTTGACATTACATCATTTTGCATTATTGAGATTCTCTCATGTATCATGTTTTAGAAACGATACTAGCACGCTTGCATCAGATTTAGCGAAAATTGCTCTTCAGGTTGCTAATGAGCTTTACCGGGCGGTGACGGGTGAGGCACCGCAGCCCGTCGTCGATCTGCCTGTACCCATGGAGACGCTTACCGCGGAAATGCTATATTGTTACCTGGAGAGCGCCAAGTGCTCTCTGTTTCGCGCGGCTTCGGCACCTAATGCTAAATTGATCGATCAGGTATTACCATTGTATGTTGGGGTGCATAAAGTGCTTAACATCGCGACGACTCTAACGGGTCAGCTTTTGGCCTATCTGACCGGTGAAAAGCTCTACGAGATGAACGAGTCTACGTGTCACGAAAATCGGCTCGCCTGGATGGGTGGTCAGAACTTCACGGGCTTGTGCATCAATTCAACCGTCAATTACAGTATAGCCGTGAGCCCCGCGTTTATCATAGATGGTAAGTCACTACTCGCGATAAATATGGATTCGATTGAATATCCAATTAATACGTAAAAGATAATAAAATAAATTTATTTCAAAGTTGCATTAAAAAGTTTTTTTAATTATCCGAAATTTTGAATAGAATTCTTGGAGAAATCGGAAATTATTTTACATAATTTGAACACCCTGTTTTTACAAAATATGGAGTCCTTAAATTGTTTCTGTTACAGGATACGATATGAAATCGGGCGTCTACTCGACCTGGACGGAATCCGTATGGCAAACGTTAAGCATTAGAATGTTTCTCAAACCGGCAGCAGCGACAGAACGCTTCAGTTTGATTCTGGGTTGTTCAGTTGCTGGTTTCTCATTCGTATTAGTGTGGTTTATCAATAATCGAGCTGACGTGTTATTTAATTCGAGGTTTGTATCGTCTTTTCAAGGAAGATTAAAGTAAAATTGCATACATATTATATATCAATATTTCCAGAAGAACCGTTGATTGCTAGGAATACGCTGCGGACCACATATCAATGGATAGGTTAGATAATCATCAAGAAGATCGAGATGTTCCAGTAACTAGCCTTTAATCGTATGTGTGGGACGCCCTCGGACGATTTTTTATAACACAAAAAATATCCGGATGTGTCACGTAATCATCTTTAGGATTATCTTATTTATCGTCATCGTTTCATCCGCAGTGTTCAACTGGAAAAAAAAATTATAGATGCATCTTTTTTACTCATCTTACACAAAGGTGAATCATTTCTTCACTTTTTCCCTATGATATATCTATAATATCTTATTATTTATGAAGTTATATATACGTGTACATGAAAAAAGACACTGAACGATTGAAACAGAAAGCTTGATAAGTTTTAACAGCTTTGTATTGTGTATGCGTGTATATAAATGAATGAACGTGTGTGTATGTATGTATGTACGTATGTATGTATAAGGTAGTCGCACTGGTAAGACTTGGAAAATAAAAATTACATAGAAAGCGTATAGCTAATTTTTAATAGCAATACAAATTTGTTATTCATGTAACGTTAAAAAAATTGAAATACGAATCATAAATCAAAAAGAGAAAAAGTATATATCTTTTTTTTCCTCTTCTCTCTTTCGTCAAGTTTATCTTTAAAGGATAATAATATAGGATTTAAATGTCGATATTTCCCCAATTTTACATTTTCAACTTCCAAATTTCATTTTCATTTTACATACAATGCATTGTTTGTTCTTCGTTAAAACAATGGAATTGTAAACATGGTACAGAAATGTATGGATAGTATTAAAACAAACGGCTCCTTACATAATTGCGGTAAGAATAAAAAAAAAAGATTAATGCAAGCGTGATGGCGTTTATTATCGATAAACAACTTATTTAACAGGGCATTGATGTACACGGGAAAGAAGTATTTAATTTGTATATCTATGCTTTCTTTTTTTAGTATACATATAAGTATATAATATGTTTCTCATTTACGACTTGAAATTTGGACAAAGTTAGAAATGGGTCATCCCCCTCCCCCAAAAAACGGAAGATTTACATTTGAGAAATGTACACAGAATCTCTCTGTATTCTAGATCTAGATAATTAGACGGATTGCAATATTCTTAATCGGTTCAACATTCGTAAATTAAACAAATCTTCTTTGCGCTGTTTCTTACTGTACATTTGTCAGGCACGTAGCATAAAAATGTGTGCATGATAAAAAAAATTAACATTTTCTTGCATATATATGCCGTGAAAATAAAGACCGAGAGATACGTTCAGAGAATATTAATTAATCCAGACGAATTAGCAATATGGAATTTTGATTGTAATACGAAGCAAGCACATAATTACGAAATCCTGTAAACAATATGTCATTTTTGCATTCTTGTAGATACTTGTGTACAACGTTCTGCATTTTATCACATGATTATACACAAACATTTACGAGAAGTGAAATAGAAATGATTTATTATTCGCAAAATACAAAGCGAATATCCCTTCTTGAACTAAGCTTGATCTATGAATTTTTTAAGTCTGCCGAGAGAAATCTCTATTTCTCTTTCGAATAATCGCAAAGCTGTTAACGCCGAAAGATATGCTATATATGAATATCTGACCCATTTCTACCTTTATATACGTTTCTTTTTTAATCTAATTTTCGGTAGACAATTTTCTCGCATCGACGTTAATGCGGCAGACGTTTACGTTTCCTACAAAGAGTGTCCACATGCACGCGTCGTAATGAACTTTTCATATCGCGGACACTTGTGCGAAAAAAAAGCGAGAGTGCCCGATGAAGGGTATAATGCCAAAGTGCACATACCCGTCCACACGTGCATATGGAAACGTTTTATCGCAAAACGCACGTCCCGACACACGTTCAACCTCTTCGGTAATCATTTTTGCGTTTTCTTTTAACTAATTCTTTTTAGTATACAAGGATGAAGTAGGAGGCTGGGCACCGCCCACCGAATTATCACAGTCGTCTGGTGCCGCAGCACATACGTATACGTGGTTCAGCCTTACAACCTACCTCTTAATCTAGCGTTATCCTACGTTAATTTATATTTGTCGGATACACAGTATAGTCCCGCGTACACGGGGTGGTTTATCGAAGCGATAATTATCCAGAGGGGCTCGATTACAGTTTTACACATTAGACTGCGGATGTGCGATTTATTGCTTTAAAAACGATTCGTTGAGAATAGATCTCTTAGCGACTACTCTTTCTTTCAAGGCAGCTTCGAGCAACGTCGTGTCGCGGTTTTTTCATTTTCTATATATTTCTTTTAAATCTCTCTTTATCGTTGTTGCAGCCGATCGTTGTTACTTTAAACAGACTGATGTCGCGGCACCGTGCACGGGAGCTATACTGTCAGCTGTCTGCAACTGATAATATCGTTTTACTCAAATCGTATTCAAGTATTCCATACGATTACGGGGTTACCATCGACACGTTACAATTAGGCGATTGAGCGGAGAGTATTGCGTATGTTTGAGAAACACACAAAAAAATAATTCAGAAACCGAGTTCATTAAAAACAGGTCAAACAAGCTACTAATGGAAGCACTCTGTCAATTGGCTATATACATCGACTCAACGCGAAAATTATAAGTACAGAGGAAACGATATCTGGCTACTTAAGGCAACCACGTCGACATGCTACGTTATATATGACACATTCCCCTCCTACGATCGAGTGACTAGTGTCAACTTATCGTTATAACTGCAATATCCGTGAGGAAAGTGACGGCAATGATAACAACGGAAAAAAAACTGAGACGAATTAAGGGCAAAACGAAATTTCCACGATCTGCTAATTACAGCAAGATTGCAGTCTCCTGACGGAATTGTCAGAGCTTGGAAACAACAAATTTACGCTACGGTTTACTTTACATTGAATCTATTAAGGTAAGTGACGGTCTCAGCCATTCAAATCTCAATGGACGGATCGCGTGGAAATGATAGCGCGTCGGAGAAAGCATAAATATACACGCTTATATATGTGCATCAAGAAGAACGGTATGTACACGAGAATGCATCGGCGAGAACAGCCAGTTTTCGCGAGCGGACGTCGAAAGCTTTTGCCGGACTACTCGCGTGGGAAGCTCGAAATGAACAAGCTCTACCCGTCAGAGAGCGAGTGGCGCGGTAAGAACAATTTCTGCTGGTAAAACGTAATGATCACATGTAGACAGCTTTAGCGCGTAAACATTAATATTTCAAAATGTATATATCGTTGAATATATCCAATTATTTTTTTCCAGAAAAGTATTTAGCTTTTCTTTAACATACTTGGTAATATTTGTTCTCTGCTTTGTCCGTTCTCTCTGTCTCACTAACAGTTCCGCATGTAATATGTACAGTAGTATCATGCAACACGTGCGGTACACGCTCAAGGGACGACACTTAGAGTTTAAAAATATAATCATCATATATTTAAAGTAGTATTATATCATCAATGTATTGTGGTTTTCTTGCTGCTGCTGCTGCTGTTGCTGTTATTGTTATTACTATTATCATTATTACATAATTATAATTATTATCATTATCAATAGCGTAATAATTATTATCATTATTAATTATATTATTATTATTATTATTATTATTATTATTATTATTATTATTATTATTATCATGGAGGGACAGCGTTTCGCTATGCCACGACACTGCAGAGCTGAACAAAGACTAAACGCGGAAGTTACCACGCTCTTTAATGGCACGAAAAATACAATTAATATTGCATGCTATGATACTATAATTTCCCCATTTAATTTGGAAATTAATTACCCATATTATCTTTTTACAAATGTGCCACACATGCGTTTAATCAAAGTTTGCAACTTTTTAATTAGCAATAATTGTTTCTCACGCACACTGTCCGCATTTGGATTGGCCTTACAAGTTATAAATATACATAGCAGAAATTTCACAAACACCTCAAAAAAAGCTTGTAACTGCCAACAAGAAACATGCGGCTATTTTGTTGTGACACAAAATGACAATTATTGTGATAGAGGCAGTATAGGTATTAGTAATAGATAGTAGTAATAGGTAGTAGTAATTTAGTAATAGTAGTAATAGCAGTAGTAATAGTAGTAGTAATAATAGTGGTAGTAGCAGTAGCTTTAGCGGTCGCAAGAGCAATAGTGTTAGCAGTAATAATATTAATAATGAATAGTAGAAATAGTAGTATAATAATAGCGGTAATGGAAGGAATAGCAATAGTAGTAGTAATACTATTACTAGAAGTATAATAGTAGGAGTAATAGTAATAATAGTAGAGTAGTGGTAGTATCTGTGTAACAGTATTAACTATAACAATAGTGGTAATAACATAGTAACATAATATTGGCAAAACTAGCAAAAAAATTAGACTTTGTGTATTTCGTTTTATTATATGCCTAATGAAATATCAAAATATTATTATGTACGAAAATAGATTAACAATTAGTGCACCTTCAAAATATACAAAAAGAAATTTATACGATATAATTCCTGGATGAGATGCGTGTATAATAATATACAATTGAATGGAAAGTATGAACATCATAAAAATGTTTCTTTTGTGGCAAATCTTTGTTCGATAAACAGTTACAATATAATCACATTATATATATATAATGTGATTATATTTAAAACAATGTCTTTTACATTACATTACGTAGGCGTCACATAAATAATAGTACCATCAGGGACGTACGTTTGTTACAGGCAACGTAATTAAAACTAAGTTAAAAAATCGTGGTTCTTCAAAGAAAGCTCAGATTTACGAGTATATCTTCACTACTTGCGCGTGATTCACTTAAAAATTTGTCATCGAAAAATAAATAACATTTCTCGTAGCATACTGCAAACGTAGGGTATTTTCGTTCGCGTTAGATGTATATTTAAGTAAGCTGCTCTTTCTAGTACCTATTCAATTTCAGTTCTCGCACCTCCGAGTCCGAATTAATACGTGGATGAATATACGAGTAGAGCTTAAAAATCTATAATCAGTTGTCGTAAAAAAGCCATACGGTTTGGATAGCTGACGAACGGTATCAAAGTATCGAATGATTAGAGAGCGTGATAACCTCTACCCACGTATTCTTAACTTTCACAAGATTAATTACGTATTTGACAGTTAAAGCGATATCTATTCCCGAATACCTTAATACTGTAATGAGCAACTGGATTTGAAGGTACCGTAAAGAGGTTGACGTTTCGATGATCGACAGAGGTCAGTGAAGATCATCCTCATCGCTATCGTTACCGTCTTTCGATCTGGTGGCACCTCCCTCACCGTCGCTAGAGCCTGAATCACTTGCCGAATCATCGGACTGCCAGCCTGCTTGCTGTTGCTGTGCCGCCTGTTGTTGCGCAGTGTGTTTCGAGGTCTTGTGACGTTTCCCTGCGCGCGACGCTGCATCTGTGCCCGCGCCGTCCAACATGGGTTGCAGGATCCGTCGGCGGGCGTTGATAAACCAATTGTTCACTTGTAGCAGCGTTAAATTCGTCTGGCTGGCAATTTGACGCTTCTCATCCTCGGTCGGGTAGGGATGCTATGTGGATAGACACGCATCGATCAGATTACGATTAAACAAGGCAAGCATATTGGGCACAAATTATCCAGCAAGCTACTCACTACTAAATGCTGAAAGAGCCACGTTCGCATGATGCTGGTTGCCTGTTTGGGTAAGACACCACGCTTCTGACGTCCCTTTCTAGCACTACCGTGATTACTCCTGTGATTGCCAGAGTGATTCGAGGCCGCGTTGCTGGCACCCTCCTCCTCGTCTTCACTCGCCACGGGAGAAGGCGAGCCCGCAACTGTAATGTCTAAACACAGATCGATGTGTTCCATTAAACTCGTGAGTTATTACGCGATGTAGCATAACACATATAATTCATGCGCCAAGAAATAGTAATGACAACGAATCATTGCAATTTCTCAGCGGCGCGCGCTGAAAGAAAACACATTATGCGCCTAACCGAAATATTTTGCATCTTTAGCATTCCCGGCATTCGCGTATTCCGCGTTTTCTCGCTCTCGCAACGCAACTAGTCCCCAGTATCCGGCTTCCTCCAGGTATATTCTGTCGGAGATTGTCCACAGATACTCGTCATCTATAAATGGAATTTTAGGAGGGGAGATTCGCCGTTCGCAAGACACAACTGTTGCTTCAGGAAGGAAAAGAACAAGGAAAGTGGAAGTTTCAACAAGAGAGTAGGATAACGTTTGGATCGGCGAGAACAAAGACAGAGAGAGAGAGAGAGAGAGAGAGAAATAGATCCTGATAGCGTCGCGACAGCATCCGGCGATTCGAAGTCACTCACCTTGACCGAGATACATGTCGTTAACCGGGGCGCATCCATGCGCCCCGATTTGCGAGAGAGGCGTGCTTCCGTGTACGGTGGACGGTGAGAGCGGATCGTCGTGATCCTGGCTAGTGGATTTGCCCGAGCGCTGGACGGCGGAAGACGGTTGTCGGACCGACGACGACAGTTGGTCGTGATTAACGCTCTCTTCCCGCGCGTGCGGATTCTGTGCACCATCGCTCTCCACCACGACGTCCCCACGGCTCACTCTGAATCCGTTAGCTCCCGACTCAACATCATTGCCTGTAGATGACAGCACCTGGCAAATATATGTCTCAACTAGCCGTCAGAGAGCAGGGATGGGAAATTCAATAATATCTCGAGAGATGTACGCGTACGGCGGCGACATCGGCGCGATATTACCGCTCCGAATCGAATTGGCGATTTTTTGATCTCAATGCGCAAACGATCAGTCAACGACAATAATGACGTCGCCAACGACTCTACGCGTACATCCCTTTTACTACAGGGATATCTACGTTGGTAAGGGGGATAGACCGGACAGACGCGGGGAAGCCTGGCTTCATTATTGCGATGTATCGGACAAACGTCTAACCTGCAACGGACTGCTTCCGTTGCTCCCACTCGACGGACCCATGTCGTGTCCGTGATGGCTGTAATCGCTGCGTAACAGGTTCTCGCTTTGCATCTTGCCCTTCAGGCACGTGATGTACCTGTTGCAGAAGTCCTTGCACAACTCCTGCACCTTCTCCAGTTCCAATAGATGGATGCGAAGTACCTGTATCGCCTTGATCATCTGAAAGAGACGTGTTCCCGTGGAAACTTGTTTAAACGATTTAACCGATCGTCATCTCTCGTAATTTCCTCCGTTCATTTGTTCAAGGAAAACGAAAGGGGAACAAACAGAAGTTTGCTTCAATAGAATTTGTAGCAGCATTCACATATAAAATAAAAGAACACAAAAATTTGTTTGAACCCAATCAGAAGTGAACTGGTAACTGTTTGTTTATTTTATTATCAGTGACTGGTTTCTGCTTTTCCGCTCCGTGTGTGAACGCTCCCTTAGACAACGATTGGAAATTAGAATTTAATCGAATGAAATGGATTAAAATTAAATTTAACTGATCGAATTCTTATCTTCAATTCGCAATCATCATTAATTTAGTCTGTAATAAGTACAGTAGACATTTAGTCTTTTCCTTTAAACTCTAAAATTTGATATTAATTTACTTTAAATGCTAATCTTTACGATTGAGATTTAATTAGTTTGCTTAAGGCTTAGAGATTTAAGATTCAGAAATTGAGTAAGACGATTTCAGAGTCAGTTTAGAATTTAGAATAAGACTACAAAGACTTGCTATATCTATTGTAGATCGGATCTTAATCTCCAATGTAACTTGATATAGACTTCAATCTTACCAAACCGTCAATCTCGGGGTCATTGATTAAGAAAGGCTTTCGGTCTCTTTCTTGGTGTTGGACAAAAGCCTGTATATCCATGTTGAAGCTTTCGGACGTGGAATTGTCCGAACTCTGGGTCGCCTGCTCGCATCTTTCGAAGAGTAACGCTAGCAATGGGAAGAGCGGATGTTTATACACGGCCCTTTTGTCCGCTTCGAATTGGGCCTGATCCTGATGAGTCGTATAATCGGCGACCCCACTTGCAGGGTCCTGATCGTATCCGGGGGTCACCATCGCTAGCGCAACGGCGGTATTACCCTCTTGCATCCTGCCACAAATACCAACATTATCGGATCACTCGCCTCCGATCAACACGTCGAAGAATTTGCTCAAATTTTACACAAAAAAAAATTCCTAGATTTTCCAGGAATTTTGTTCAAAACTTCAAATAAAATTTGAAGAATTTTTCAATGTGCACTTTTTAAACAAATTTATTTCGTCTACTTTTTAATGTTTCTTAATTAGGTATAATTATAAAAAACAAAATTTTAATATTAAATTTCGATAAAAAAAGAAGTCCCTCGAAAATCCCATTGTTTTTTTTTAATCTGACAGGTCGGTTTTCTAGAAAAGCGGGCTTCTCTTACCTATCATTCCCCCTTGGCGATCCCCATTCTCATCTGGATTCCACGCGACTCCGTTCCCTCCGCGCCTCCGGATGCGACCGCTCACTTGGCCCGTCAAACCCGCTCAATTGAAGGATGCTAGAAAGAGAGGTGGTAAAATCGCGATGAGAGATTATCCTGCCGTGCGCGATCACTTCGTCGAGCGGTTAATTCCCTAATCGCGGGGTCGCTCCGCGAAATTCGAAAGGGGGTGTAAAGAGAAGGAGGACGGGCGCGAGGAAGTGAAAGATCGATAAAGAAAAAAACAAGAAAAAGAGAAACGAGGGGAAGAAAAAGCGTCGCGTCGCGTCGCGTCGCGTCGCGCCGCGCCGCGCGAACAATCGAACGATGCGGCACCGCATTTAAATGTCATCATTAGAACAGCATCGGCGCCATCGGCGCCCGGGGCTCTCATCGATTTCGCTACGGCGTGTTCTGCCTGCCGCGACGGACACGTTAAATAACGCTATCGGGGAAAAGAGAGCGGAGGAGGGAGCGAGAGGGGGAGGGTCGGGCGAGAGGTAGGGAGGGAGGAACGATAAAGATACCGTAATGAAACATACGCGAGCGATTTAAAAAAAAAAAGGAGAAGAGAAGATAGCCCGGGAGCTCTAGTCAGTTTCCACGAGACTGGCGGCGAGGTACAAGGGGCAAAGTCGCGGCACGAAATTGTCTTACGTAAGGGAAACGGCTGTTTCTCTTTTTTCTTTTCTCCTCCGACCTCGCGCTCGTCAACGCGGTCATCGCGCGACACGCGCATCGCTCCCGAGAGAGGTGGTCGTCGAGAGCCTCATCTCGCATTCGTCACGGGCGCGAGCGGAGCGTGGCACGTGGGATCGCAGCCGCCGAGAACGGAAAGGCAGGGGAGACCGGCCGATTGTTTACTACCCGTCGATCATCGGGAGCTGTGGCGCCTAACCTGCGCGACCCGCTCGCGCAGAAAAGCGGCCGCGGTTAAAACACGCCCTTGCGAACGTTACACTTTACACGGGAGGCGGACCGCGCCTCCCCCGTCCACCCCCTCTTCCTCCTCCCTCTCACTCTCTCTCTCTCTCGCTCGTCGCGCTTCTCACTTTCCCCGGTCTGTCATCCCTCGTTCGATAAAGTCGAAGGGGTGATCGTCGCGAAACGATCGGAGAAGCGAAACGCGCGCGGGAAATTCTTCCTCCTCGGCGACTCGCGTACGCCGGATTGTTATCAGCTGATCATCGTCCCGCGGCGGTGTCGAGACGCGTCGATCAAATAAATGTTATCCGGAAACGTCAGGAGATGTATCGCTCGGTCCTGCAGACGATGCTTGTTTACGCTCTCGTCGAGTGAACCTCTCCTCCCTCTCTCTCTCTCCCCCACCGCGAGAAACGAAGCTGCGCGCTCTCGGAGGGTCCGCGC